>NC_071285.1:4972266-5046272 GCF_943735745.2 Anopheles bellator | reverse complement strand
ATTATCAATAACATCTTCTCCATGCCATATTTTGCCTCCAGAAGGCTTTAGATCACGTCCTAGAGTAAACATTTGCTCACCCTGGCCATTTCTCTCTCCCTCTCTCTCTCTCGGTAGGCTATGTCGTCTCATAGCAGTGGCGGCCACACGGCCGTGACAATAACACCGCCAGCCATCGTTTCCCAGCATCATCACCAGACGCTTCCGCGGGCCACCAAAGCACCACTGCCACCGATCCGGTCCACGACGGCGACGGCCTCCGGTAGTTCGGCGGCCTCATCGTCCTCTTCCGGGATGGTTCCGCTGACGTCCATCCTTGTAAATAGCGCCAGCACCAGCCACCATCAGCATTATCAGCAGCAGCAACCGGTGGCCGGCGGTGGCGGTGGCTGCAGCAGTGGAATCATCACGGTGGATTTGGTGAACTCGACCAAGACATCCGGAACGGGCGGGAACGGAAGCCCCCCGGGCCAGTCCACCATCGGTGGCCATCACCACCACCATCATCACCATCATCACGCGCTCCATCATCAGAGCGGCTCATCAACGACGACGACGGCGACGACGGCGACGACGAACGGACCACCACTGGCAGGGCCGAATCCGGGGTGCTCCGCACCGTCCGGGACGGGTGGCCATCAGAACAGCTCCACGCTGAAGAAACGCGTCCAAATCCAGGAAGTGACCGTATAGCATCGGTACAGCACAGCTGACGACGACCAGGAAGCTGTGTGAAGACATAAATCATCAAATCAGACACTGGCCGGCCCGAACGGCCCAAGATGCTCACAAGTGGCCGACCGACCCGCTGGCCGTGCTGTAAATAATCAATCGGAAATCCCGGGCGACACGGGACCACACGAAGACCACTGGCCCCCCCCCCGCCGCCACAAAGAGAACGAATACTCACCGAACGGGTGCCCCTTTAGTTACCGATTCGACCGATCCTTCGGCACCGCGATTCCCGACCCGCCAATTTATCCCACTTTCCAATCGATAAATCTTCCCCCGGGGAAGGACTCCCCCCTCCCCCAAAAAAGAAATTCTGGACCAAGGGGTTGCCGGCAGCAACAGGCTCCCTTTGCTGGGTTCGGCGTCTGGTCCGGTCCCGGGATCGGCGTCTCCTAGAAAGAAAGGAACACACAAAAAAAAGCGGGTGCTTCATTTGATTTTTGGACTCTTTGCGTCCTTTTTGCCATCGGATGGCCTAGCGTCCTTACCACGATTCCGATCGCTTATTTCCAACCGGGTCCGGGTGGGGTGCGGGGCTCACAAGATGCGGATAAATCTTGACTGTAAATAATTTTCAACCCGACTCGCTGGCAGGCTGGCTCGGCCACCGACGAGAAGCCGGATGGCCAGAAAAAGGCGAATCAGGGCGGCTAAATTGTGGGGAAGCTTTTGCGTCGATTCGCCGCAGACACAAACCACGGCTTAATTGGAAGTAGGGAAAAAGAAGGATGGGGTTTAAAAAGCCGGAAGCCGGAATGTGCGTCATTTGGGATGTCTAGTTAAATCAATACTTTACCTGCTAGAAAATGTATTCGGAATTTTGAATCTAAATTCGAACTCGAACTGTAAATAGGTAGCCAACAACCGCAGTACGGAGCGCGCAGGTTGACCGGTTAAGGTTGTTTTATCTTTCCCGTCTCCGAACACACACCTGACCTGTCCTGTGAACCTCTACAATGAAAGAAACTCAGTTAGATGGAAAGTAAGTACCGGGGAACCGAGAAATAGTGTAGCGGCCGGGATTCAAAGTATTGTTTGCAAAGCAAATCGTCACACGGAATAAAGAGAAACACGGTGGTGGCGCCTTGAAAGCCCATCGAAAACCCATCCACGCCTTTTGTTAATCGCACCAATCCGAAATGTCAATCCGAAGCATAGAAATTTTCACCAGCCTCCTTCGATCATCCGAACGGTGCCGCACACACCACCTTTGCTGGCTTCCTTTGATTGAACCGAATGCTGGCATTATTGGCACAACAATCGCCGATTGAACCGATTGGAACCGGTTCGTGTAATGAATGCTGCCCGGGCACCACGAACAAGATGGCAGCGGGAAGATAAATGGGGGCAGCGCCGGGGATCGAACGGCGGCGAGGATTACCGACGACGTAGCGAGGCGTTTTAGTGCCAAACGATGCCTTACAAGATGATTGCCAGACGATGAAGAAGAGGGCCCGCCCCGATACGATACAGCGTCGGGTTTGGTGCTGCTGATCCGGGGCTTCCCGATGCGAATGGAATGTGGAGGTGTTTGTTGTTGTTGTTTTGATGTTTTTGCCGGATTGGAGAAGAAAACAGCAGTGGCTTCTGGAGCAAACTTGTGTGCACAATCTGTGGCCAAGAGAGAGAGAGAGAGAGAGAGTGAGAGAGAAAGATTATAAAAACACACAAAACAAGATCTCGATCTGAAATCGGTAAGTAAATCCCATTTTTCCAGAAAACAAACAACCGAACGTTTCGGGGAATGATGGTTTATGGGCCCGGCTGCACCCGGCCCGGTTTGTGATTAACTCAGAAGGCCCCTTCCCCCCCACACACGGGGATGGAGGAATTCAATCGATCGTGCCTTCCGCGCGCCTACGTTTTATGGACGTAATTACGATAAAGAGCGTAAAAGTAATGCCACCAACGGAACTCTTTCGTGAGCTTCGTCAATGTTTACACTCCACGTATCAGTTCCACGTGGTGCGCACGAGCAAATTAATCGAATTTGGCCTCTCCCGATACTGTTTACCGCCCGATGCCGAAAGAAGGCTCCGTACACCACGTGGCCCCCCAAGGTAGCCGGAAGGTTGATCCTTGGCTTTTTACGACCGATTCCGGGCCGGGGCGTGTTTTTATTTCTTCTGAACGGACCCGCGCAGGTAATGTATGCTAAATGTGGATGCATTTTATGCTTCCCCCAGCCCCTCAGCTCCCGGTGGCCGGCCTTGCGCGGAATCAATTAAAGCCGCCCGCCGGGTGGTGTGCGAATAAACGATAAATATTTATGATGATCAGCCACCAGCCAGCCTGGAACGCTAGCCGTTTAATTATTCATTCGCCATCTTTGCCCAAATGGCCAACCGTTAACCGGGGGGCGGAGGATCGAAGGATCGATTTGCGTACGAACCAACCAACCAACCGAAAAAAAGGCAGCCGGCCGCCAGCGAAGGAAGGCGGGCCATCGTTACCATGTTTAATTTAGCGAGTCGCGCTCGATAAGAGTTAATGCAGAAGTTGGGAAATTGACTTTTGATTGACTTCCACACCAAACAGACCGCGTGGCGCCCGTACCCGGGTCTGACACGCGATGAAACTGATCCGCCCGAAGCCTGCAGTCGGGCGGGGCTTTGTCTCGCCCCGAAACGCCTGGGACGTCGTCTTCGGTGAAATATGCCAATTTAAAACTTGTGACGTCGCTACGAAACACGCACCGTGCGCGTTGCTGATAAGATTAGCGTCTTGTACGATAAGAAGCGCCAGCGCACAGCGCAGCCTGGGAGTAACGAAAAGCAGTGGTGGGTGGTTTGCATAGCTCAAGCTGCTCAAACATTCCGGACACGGCGGATTGGAGCTCATCAAATCGCGGAACTTGCGCGGTCGTGCCTTCCGAGAAATCACAACAAAATCGCAAACGCCCCACCGAGGACACTTGTGTGCCATTTTGTAAATGGCTCCCCCGTGGGTACTAATAGCGGGTGGGGACTAATAGTGGGGGCATCGTGTGTAGGTACGAACTGAAAACTTTACTAATAACTCCCGAAACTTAAACTCTGGATTCTTTGCGCAAGGCGTCTTAAAGATTGTTCCAGTGGTGCGCCTGTGCGCCACTGTGGCCACTTCTTTAACAAAACAGACCCGCAGTGTTGCAGTGGCCCGGGAAAATCTCGACATCTTGGCATCGACGCAGATGATGACGGGGCGAACCACCGTTCCGATCGGATCCGATCGCCGGCGCCGGCGGGCTAAATCCCCTTGCCAATCGTTAGAACGGGCGGGCGGTCGTTTGAGTTTTGTATTTTGAGCTTTTATGTTTTTCTTGCGCCACTACACAAGAAAGAATTTGGAGCCCCGTCCTGGTGTGGCCACCCCTCGAGGGTTTTCTTTGTGTTGGGGCTTTCAAAGACGACGGTGACGGCGGCGGTAATCTAGCAGAGTAGCTTCATCAGCCAGCGTCGAGAAATAAAACAGCATCTCCTCACCCGGGTCCGTTCGCTTTTCGCTTTGATCGGTCTCTCCTGGCTGCTGCTGCCTGCCTGCGAATGTTTTGATGGCTCCCGTTGGCTGGCTGGAATGTTGTTCGATGTTTTATGCTAATGCCGGTCGGTCGGTCGGACGGACCTGCCGGCTGACTGACCGGTACAACCCATTTCCACTAAAAGCACTGGGATTGGGATTATTTGAATAAACTGTGTGGTGTATGCGTCTCTCTGCGGAGTGAAGGAATTTCAATGAACTTACGAGAGGAACTATTTTGAGTCACTCAATCCCGGCTTTCATCTGCGGAACTTACTTTTGGGTCCCACATTACTGAAAGTGTTTTTGAACACACGTTCGAGATGCGCGCGACCGGACTGGCCGTAACATTCCGAAACAACAGTAATCCGGTATCCGCTTAATCGACTTTACGACCATCAAAAGTCATCGAAGACATAAACTCGTCGCCAAGAATCTGTGCCACGAAACCATTCCCGGGATAATCCGTGATGTTACCGGGCCTTGATGCCGTTGCCCGCGAGGCAGGGCTTTGTCAACGGATCAATCGAATCGACTTCCCGCGAACGAACCCGGTCAACTGCCATCTCTGAGCCGGGCACAATGTGCCGGTTCTTGACACTTTGCGTTCCCATCGCTGGGAACGGACTGAAAGAGAGAAGGTTATTGCATAAATATTCAAATTGTGGCCTTCCCAAAGCCCGTGAATGATGCATTTTTCCTGCACAAGGCTAGCTTTGGCCACACCCCGAAAAAGCTTGCGGTGGTCAGAAGACCGAAACGGCCAGTGGGTAAATGTTTTATCGAATCTCTAACTTCTACCCAACGAAAGCGAATGCAGATACGCTGCGGACATTGCCGTCAGCTACGCCGAAGCTGCCTCACTCTCGGTGGGCTGAATTTTATCGTCCGTGCGAGCCTATCGGATGGTGTGGTTCTAGCTTCCAGCGCCACTCGCTTACTATTCGGGACAAATGGACAGGAAAATGTGGGGTTTGAGGTTTCCAGCGACGCCACACAATCACCGGCCACTAGGCGCCTCCATGGGGTCCATTTTTCCCCCCACCGGTTCCCCATGGATGCATACTCTATTTCGAGTTCCATTTTTAATATCTTGGCGGTTCTCTCCTCGCTCGCACACACGCTGTCATCTTGACGCACGATGTAACCACTTTTACCACGAAGGGAGGCCGACGGTGTGTGTATCGAACAGGCTCAACTGTTTCCGTAATTTTAATCTCGTACCCGTCGGATCCACTCCAGCGTGTACGCTGCTCTCCTGGTGCTGATCGGCTTAGGCCGTAGGAAAACACAGTCGACACCGGTGTGTCCGCTTCGTTCACTTTTCAATCACGGGCAAAAGCAGCAAAATATTATTATGTTCCATTTTCCCACCGCCCGTCCCAGGCGGCGGTCCTGAGATGTCTTCCGGATCACCTTAGAAGAGGGCTCTCCTCGGAACTCGAGCCGGTTTATTATTGCTTTCTTGCTTGCACACCAGGAAGACCGCAAGACAGTGCCTAGAGCCAGGCATCGATCAGGCCACTGTCACGTCCGGAACAACCGGTACGTATGGGAGAGTGAGAGGTAGACCGGTCTGGCGTGAGCTGAAAGAGAAACATTGATGCCTTACATGCTTATTGGTAAAAAGAACCCGGTCCGGGTGGTTGGCACTCAGAATCTTCCGCTACCCCGCCGGATTGTGGTACCGTTTGCTTGTTTCCGATCGATGTACGAACCTCTTGTGATGTGGGAGCCTGCGGAACTGAAGCCGGAAGAATTGCACCGACCGACCTCGCCTCGGTAGCCTCACCTGCTGCTGTGCAAGTCGTTTGTTCTTTTGCGTAAAATCACCGAAGCACACACTCCGGGTGTTCTCGGGTGTGTTCTCGATTCGAATCGAACGAGAAGCAGCAAATTACTTTTCCTTAACCGGAACGACGCGATCCGTAAACAAGTGTTACGGGTAAAGGCATCACCATCTAAACGCCGGCAACAACAAGGAAAACTAATTGCACCAATTAATTGAACTCTATCGAATAGATTTCGCCTTTCACAGCGTGCACTGCACGATTCTTCGGCACACGGAAAGGACGGAGCAAAAAATACAATGTGCACTAAGATCGACTCATCTGACAGCCGCGCGCTGCGCTTAACATGTGCTTTTCGCAGTCGCCAACCCGGTGTGATAAACGCTCGATCAGTCATCGGATCGAAAGCTCACGCGAATTCGAGCTCGCCGTTCTAAGCCGCTTTGAAATGTTTCCATCTGACGGGGATGAAATAAGTTCGCCGCACGCCGATAGTAAACAACACTCGAATGGGACCACACAAAAAAACAAACGAACCGCCGGCGCAACCAATTGCTTTTATTTCTTTTTCCACCCGACACATTCTGATGGAGCGAAAAGCGGAACACACTCGGCGGAACCGTAAAACCACGCGAGCTCGAGTAAGGCACAACTCTTCGTCAATGTAATCAATTTCCGGCCCTCCCGGCAGTCCCCCGCGGCACACACGAGATTCACACAAGATAGTTCCGCACCCACATAAGTGGAGAAAATCTCAATCGATTTCGCAAAGTAAACCGTTCACTCGGGCGCAATGTAATCCATCATCGAAGGACCAGAAAAACATCAATCCAGAGCCACGGCCACGGGACTGGGAGAGATATAAAATTTAGTTTGAAATCGGGAGACGACGGCGCAAAAACAACGCACGCGAAACTTTCCCGAAAGTGGTTGGAGATATTTTTCATCCTCACGGCGACATGTTTACCGAGCGGCACCGTATCTCTCAAGTACTTTAGTGCGCCGCAAACCCGTGGGAATCGATTGAATTCCGGTGTTTCCCACACGAAGATAATTGATGGAGCATTACGGAAGTGATGAAGCGAAGCGAGCTAAAATCACAACCCGGTCACGGTAGACCACGGCCAAGGAATTTTTTCCCAAACATTCCCCAGATCTGCCATTCGCTGTTTCTTCTCCGAAAAGGATCAGGAGTTGGCCATAGCCACCGAAAGGAATGTGTCATCTTGACCGGGTGCCCGCTGCCCCCGCAAGCGGTTTGATGAATGGTGGTCCGTGGTCGGCTCGGGCGTGGTGTCCGCTACCGGTTCCGGTCAACATCCACCCCGCGGTGTGCTCACGGCACGGCGAACAATCATCATAATAATGTTTCACGGTCCTGCCAGCCTTCGCTGCTCCTCCCGTCCTCCGGGTCCGGAAGTATGGCTGACAGGTCACACCGGCACAGCGCCAGCCAGCAGCACTCGTGGTGAAGTGAGCAGCGCTCGGGTCGGGCCCGAGCCTCACAAAAGGTCGGCGCTGGTCTTTTTCAGTCAATTCAGCAAATCCCCTCAACTCATCTGCTGCCGCAGGCCACGCACACACGGCCATGGATGGAGTGCCGCAAAAAGTAACGAGCCACCGTACGGTCCTTGGCATTGACCGGAAGCTGCTCGGAAAATTGTCCGAGGCTCGTCCTGTCGCTGTCATTCCACCCTGCCCAGCGTTGGGTGTGCGTCTGTTAAATGATCCCGATTCATTTACTGGGTCGGGATCCCCGGTCCTGGGAGTACACACGAGCACCCACTTGAAGTTAATGAAGCAAACCTTGGGATGCGCACCACCAGAAGAGGCCTACCTCCGGGGCGCCCGGTGCCTTGCTCCTTTTCAGTTCGCGGGTCCTTTCATCCGCCTTTTTTTTGCCGGTGATCCCGGGCATCCGATCCGCCGAACCGGAGGCTTCGGAAAATCCCAAATGAGGCTCTCTGTCCGCGAGGGTCCGCAACAGTTTTCCGCAACAGTACGTTAATCCTGGCGTGGCCTTGGATGCACACTGCTGCCGGTGTAATGAATGCTGAGCCCTCTAAAACTTGCAGCCCCAGCGAACCACGAACGGAGGGTGCCCAAAAAGGACACAGACGATAATGGTTACCGATATGGTTTTCTTTCCGCCGTTTTCGCCACCGAATTGGCTCTCCGAATGGCGATGGGGCACTCTCCTGCGAGAAACCGGTCCTAATTAAGTGGTGATGTCAAGCGTATGGATTGAGTCTGAAAAATGAGTATTGCCCGGCCGGACGGGTGGACGGCCACACCGCACATCGTTCGTAATTAGGATTTGAAGACGTTTTGGAGTGCATGTGAGGCGACAGTTAAATGGCGTCCTTGTAATTGGACCAAAGGGGGGGTTGGCCGTTTGATCGGAACCGGAACCAAGCTTGACCTACGACACGCCAAGATCGCCTTCGAAATGGGGCGAAGAACGTTCGAGTTCGAAAGCGACGTTCATTGTCCTAGAGCGATGACAATATTGTTGCGCCGTTTGATGTCTCAGAACCACCCCGAGGCCCGAGGGCACCCGGAGCGGTTGTTCCAGGAATTTCCGGTCCGCTCGGCTGCCGCGCGCGCGATTGCCACTCAACGAGCAGCGCCAATTGCATCCGCTGCGGTCGGTACTTGAACCAAACGCTCGGTTGCCGTGGCTCCTTTTGGCCCGGAAATTCGCAGCTCGTTTTCCAAGCCGGCCCGGCGGTGAATGACGTCACGGAACAGGAGTCAGTCGAGCGCGAGCATAATTGTGAGATCCTGCCCCTGCGGGTCCCAAGGCCCACCCCGGGAAAGCAGAATAAACACTGTGTCAAGTAGGCAGCCAGGAGGTGAACTTATGCCACGGCACGTTCCTGTCGAACCCCGTGACTGACCGACCTGCGGCCAGTTGTCCCAAATCAGATCCCGGGGCCGACAGTGCCCAGTGGAAGAATTCCTTTGCACCAATCATCGATAGCACCGACGAAAGGCCGAACTGAATCAATTCACTGCACTTTGGTGTGCGTGGCGTGGCCCCGAAAAGGAATTGAATACCAAGTGTGGCGTTTGCGTGGCGTAGCGAGCTGCGTCCAACCGGTTGCGTCCGGCACCGTTACAGAAAGCCGTTCCTTGGCGTTCCGATCGTATTCTCGACACGCTCCACGGCTCGACTTCTGGCCAGGACGTTGGCTGGACAGCAGCATCGGCCGCGACTGTTTGTGGATTGAAATTTACGCCGGATCCACAACCCGCCGGAGCACGATTGTAACGGTGAAGGCACTTTGCTGACTATTAAACGGTTTCGTCTCCCTGTCGGTGGCGCTGCCACTCCGTGGGCAGCCAAAAGCTTTTCGTTGGGGGCCACTGCTGCTGGGGTGGCTCTAATTTATGTCGTACCACCATCAAAGGGTTTGCTGTCGAAGAACCGAAAGAATCTCAAGCCAAGCCTCGGCGGTCGGTCGGCTACAACGGAACGGATTTCGGTTCGGCCGGTGGCACATAAAAACCTCCATTTTCGACTTCATAACAACCATCTGGTGCTGAATTTAATGAAAACCGGAAGGGCCGAAGGGGCCGAGCTCAACATGAATACGCTTACGGGTTGGGGCCGCGTGAAATGCAGTCCCCGGGCCCCGGAAAATTATGCTGCTTTTTATGCGTCGCCTTCGCCCCCCCCTCAATGGATGGCCGCCGGCCGCGGACTCGGAGGCGAAAAACGGAGTGTGAGCTATTTTCGGACTCGGTGCTAATGGCAGTTTGCCAACCCACTCCCACCGGGGGGGGTTGGGGGTTTTCCCAGGATTGTTTGCTACTTCACGGCCTCGGGAAAAGTCGAGTTCGAGTGCAAAACAATACATTCACCGGGCCCCTATTCGGCGGGCCCCGACGGCGATGTGTCAGCCGCTTTGTTGGCTGATTGGTCGATTAACTTCGCGAGCCGTTCGCGAGCTGTTAGGCGAGTTTATTCCGGATTTGTGCTCAATGCTCTGCGGACAATTGCGGAACGTCGGCTGCAATTATGCTCCAAGCGTGGCTCTCGCAACAATGGCCACCGATTGCGCCGGGATTTTTGGGGAGCGAAGAAACAAAGCCGTCGAGAATCAATGCTGGATGTTGCGGCGTTTGAAAGGACATAGGATGCTATTTTGTAGTTTACTTCACACCCAGTTCTTGCGCGTGGCGTTGATGAGCGTAAGAAGCGACATTTAGCCGGCTCCATCATAGGTCTTCGAGAAAGCTGGCAAAGACCCTCAGCGTGCAGCAGCAGAACTGCCACAAAGTGCAACAAAACACCACTCGAAGCGGCGACGACGACAACGATGCTCTCCAATCTGTCCTATCCCGTGGCTCGTTCCGCTCGTTTTAACCGCATCCGATGAAGGTGAAATAAATATGTCAAATAAATCGAACACCCCCCGATTGCCCGAGGACGACGGCGACGATACGCTCCGGGTCTGTGCAAACGAGCTGCCTGCCTGCTGAGGATGGCACTGACGATGACAAACGGGAACGGCGGTCACATATGCTTGTTTCGCCCCTAATGAGATCGTTATACTTTATTTGCTCCCACGAGGGCAAGCTGGTTACAGATTTCCCGTCGAACTCGGCTCACGGCAGCGTTGGAAACGTTGCCGGAAAGAGTTGCCGATGTGTTCTGTGTAATTGCATGAAAGGAGCCTCTCAGAATGAAGATAACTTACAGGGTTTTAGGAAGCGAAAGATTGACCCCGATTCGCCAGCGATGAAGCGATATGCTTCCATTGCTGGATTTATGGGAACCGAGGTCCGGTTATTCGAAAAAAGGTTTCCGAAGAAAACATTCCCCGAGCAGATAAGGAACATGTTGTCCGTTTGGCGAAACAATTCCGGGAACGCAAAATGTCTAGATCCTGGCCGAAAGGATGCCTGTTTTTCTGGACCAAAATCATGACTTTTCAATGAGACCGCTGGCCTCATGATGGGAGAACTGATTTGACCGGCTCATCCGGGCGTTGGTTCGACGGGACCAATTTAGTACATTATTAAAATAAACAGAACTGCACGATGACTGACCGTCCTTTTTCCGTGTTGTTGTTGCACGGTTTGTGGACAGGTTCATTAGAGTGTGACATATGTACGCGCGGCGGCCGACGGCGAGTACCGTGTCCCTCCGGCACCGTCCGTCCGTCCGGACTGCTCCATAAATGATTTGCAAACATAAAACAGTCCGCGCGCCTCGCCATCCCCGCGATGATGATGATGTTAATGATGTTGATCGCAAGCGGCAGTGGTGTTGAATAATAAGTCATGTTGAAAATTCAAAACAACTCTCCGGCGCTCTGACGGATTGGGATGGCCCGGAATTAAAGAATTCAAGGGAACGGAAAAGTCATAAAGCAAAATTTCGCACGTAAAAAGGACAATTGACTAAAGCTCACGCGTGTTGGCAAATTAACATCGTTAAGGACCCCCGAGCGCTGGTGGTTAATAGAATGAGCTCGGTTCTAATGCCCTTTTAAAGGGGGGCCCCAACACCGAATCGGCTTGTTGCGGTTTTGCAACATTAAATTTCTAAATAATCCGCAATCGATACGGAAAAGGACACGCACGCCACGCCACGTGCACACGTGGAGGCAACGGAGTGCTCCGGTTGCGGTCGCGGTTACGCCGTTAACCACCCAATACTAATTATAATTAATTAGTCTTATTTAATTTACTGACGTCCCGGGCGGCCATGGCTCTGGAACTCCTGGAACAACTGGAAGTGTCAACCCGGGGCCCGGAAAAGCGAAAAAAGGTCTGCACGTAAGACACTTTGACGACGGCGGTTGGGTATTTTAAACATTAAATAATACAATTAAAACAGCAAAGTAGGCAGCGTTCGACAAAGGCAGCAGCGGCATCGTCAGAATGTTTTGGCTTGATGATTGACTTTCGCGTACTTTGAAACAATTTCAATCGACCGGTTCGGATCGTTCCGGGTCCGGGCAAACTTCCCCCCGCCCCCCACCAAAAGGAAGACAGGGACAAGTTTAAGCTTCAAATTTATGCCACTAGTTCAATTAAAACGATTCGTATCGGCGGGCCGGCAAAAACTGACGGCAACTGAGCGAAAAGACAAACTTTATTTACATTTCCTTCGGCAACTCGTCCAGTCGTTCGGCTAAATCCCATCGCAGGAGGGCGACGGAATCAAGGGCCGACGGACCGGGGGCGCATTGATGCACTTAAAAAATGTTGTTCGAGGTTTTTGCGCTTCCATTAGCGTCCGATTTCAATAGTGCCCCCGGAGGGGGGCTAAACGAAGTGCATTCATAATGTCGGAATGTCGAACGAATGGAAGGACCACGATCGGGGATCGAAGAGAAATATTTCTTGGCTCATTGATAACCGCCGGTGAAACTTTCTCCTTTGAGCTGCTGACGGGACGACGATGAGCCACCGCCGGCGGTATCCGGAATTCGTATTGCAATCGCTCAGCCACAGCACCTTCCGGGCACAATTCCGGGCACACGGCAAACAGTAAAGTTGGGTAATCATGCTCAGAGAGTCGCCGTCATTCGGGGCAACTTTGGAACAAAATTACACAATAGACCATTATTGGAATGACCGCAACTTTTCCCGGGCTCTCGCGCCGAACGCCAAAACGCATGAAAAGAGAGAGTTTGACGAACTGACCTGTGTTAAGGCGGATTAATAAGCAGAAGGTTGTCGTCCGGATTCTCCGCCAGTCTGATTGCCAAGATGAAGCTCTGTTCGAGTGTATCCTAGCAACCTCTGTGATGGCGCTCACCTGAGCTACTTTGACAGCTCAGCTCAGCCACTGGCAGTAACCGTAACTCACTTTGGCTCACTTTGTACATTCCATGCAGTTATTAAAACAATAAAGAAACGGCATATTTTTAGTGCAAAAAAAGCTGCAATAACTTTCCGATTGTGTGCACGACAATAGGAGGAATCGAGGACCCAGCACAAGGTGGGGGTATATTATTTTCTTTGGCACTTCAACCGGCTGCAACCGGCCCCAGCGAGAGCGCTCGTCGATTCTTACCGATGGCCGGTCCTCCCGGTAAGCACTTCGTTCGATCTTCTTCAACACTCCATGTGAGGGCCCAGCTTTCAGGTAGTCCTCTTCAGGCAGGAGAAGCGGTCTTTTCGCTTTGTAGTGTGCGTTCAAGAATTATCGCCCGCTCTTTGTTCCATCCCATTGATTGGACCGAAACCCTTCGAAAATTACCCCACACCAAGAAGGAAGGGGTTTCCGATCCCCGTTCCGGTCTCCTTCTACTTCTGGCACTTTTCTGCCAGCCAGGTCAGGCCGAAGAGCAGGTGCATCCTTACATCTTCCGGAGTGGCGGATCCATCGAAGCGAAGACAAAAGCCCTTTTTCATAATCAACAATATCTACACCACCGGTCCCGGCACCGGCACTGCCCGATTGCCTGACCACGGCCGCGAAGGATGCACCTAAGGAATTTATCAACGGTACAAGTTTCCTTTTCAAACGTTCCAGGGAATGGTCCACCGGGAACGAACGGTGCAACCTCTCGAGTGCCCTCTTCCCAGCTCATTGTCCGAACGGCACCACTTTTAGCTCAACTCAACCCATCAAGTGGCATCGGTGGCATCGGAGACTGCAAAAAGGCAGAGGTACATCACAGCCTTCAAACAGGCATCGTGATTCGTGGAACGAAATCTACATTTTACCAGCCATTCTTGCTGATGAAGTAGCGGCCCGGCATTACAGCAGGCACACGGCCCCGTCCAATTGGCTCGTCTTTTCGAGGGCTCGGCAAATTAATGTTGGCAGCGGCAGGCAGCTCGCAATTTCTCGCAATTCCGAACCGAGGCGAACGTCAACTTTGAAGTGCGAAGTAAAATGTTGATGAGAACTTAATGTCTGTTTCCATTTCGGGGCTTCGGGCTCTCTGACGGGCCGACGGAACTACTAATCTACCATCCAGGCGAGCGGCGAGCGTATTTTGCAGCCAAATCATTGCAATAATTAAAAACTATCTTTACGGGAACACTGTGTCCATCACTCAACCGGGGAGCGAGTGAGACAGGGCTACAGGGCCACGTGACACGTGCCCGAATTCTAACGACCTTCACGTGCCAGCCCCTGGCGTGCTTTCAATTAACGAAAATTCGGAGGCCTGAAAATACGATCACCGGGGGCTCAGTGAAATGTGTTCCACATTCAGTCCAAAAGTCTGTCCCGTCAAAATGGGCAGAAAAATTCCGCTTCCTGGGAGCCAAAAACTGCAATCCTCAGCGTCCTGTCAGAGAAAGATGGTGCGATAGAAAGCGAAAGAGAGCGCGAGAGAGAGCGAGAGAGAGAGTGTTGAAACAAAATTAAAAATTTTATTATAAACAACAAACGGAAATATTTAAACTTTCACGTTCCGGACCGAACCCGTTCCCGTGAATGCACCACCACCGCGCGCGGCATTTCCGCGCCACCCGCGACGATTTTCACGTTTTCCGCCCCGCCGTCGGTGGGCCATCGGTGGCAACTTTTTCTCATTAAAAACATTATTAAAGTTAGATCGTTTCGCTGGCGAGGTCGTCGTTTTTTTTTTCGTTGCTCGGCTTTTGGTTCCGCTTGTTGTTGTTCCTTTTTTCGGCTTCCCTGTGGGGGGGAACCCCGTTTCTAAATTGGTACTTGTGTTTTTTAATGCTTTCTCGGCTCGGGTGGCCCGAAAGAGTGCGTCTTGAAGGGCAGGGAGAAATTCAATTCGCCTGCCCGCCGCCCCGGAGGAAAGAAGGATGTGCTTCATTTGGTCCTTCAGCCCCAGCCTGGCGGGTGAGGAGGGCCAAGGAAGTTTTAGTTTGATTTAAAAATCACTTCAAACTTACACTTGGCGCGAAGTGGCAAGGGCATTAAATATTGTTCCCGTTTGTTTGCCCGATGGCCGGCAGGGCGATGGGCAGGAGCGACTTCCGACGGCCCGTGGCGTTACTTTGTGTTCGGTTGGGTCACTATTTTTCTACTCTCTCTCTCTCTCTCTCTCTCTCTCTTGCTCAGTGGCCCGCTGGTGACGGGTGCACCCAATGGTTCATTGCAGCATAAATGGACACTTTTAATTGAAAAAGGATGCGAGTGGACAGTGAGCAAAAAAGCGCCGGCGGTGGGTTTGCGGGAGCGACACATTCACACAGGGCTTCCGGTTCCCCCCCGGGTCCGGGGTTTACCGACCAGCATTCCAGTAATCATCAGCCCCCGGCCGGCGACGGATTGGAGCAAAACCGCATCGGAGCGGAACCGGAGCGCAATCCATTAAAAACACATGGTTTTAATTACTTCGGAACCGTTCTCTCTCTCTCTGTCTGCTGTCCCCGTGCGCCAGTGTGTGTCAAACACTTTTAAATTCATACCCCTAAAACGCCGAGGATTTTTGTCGTTTTGTCCGCGCGTTGTGGGTCGGGTTTCACCGTTTGAAAATCGCAATCCTTTACGGTGTGACGAGGTGCCGAGCTGTTTTGTGCCGTATTTTTGGTCTACCGGAAAGCTCTGCTCATGAATTATTTGGTTCTGGGCGAAACTTACTCCCTACTTGGCAGCGTGATGCCATCGGGTTGAATATGGAATCATGATGTCCTTGCTGCTTTCGGACCACCTTTATACTCTCTTCCGTCGCTGGCAGAGGTCTGAAGCGTTCTCAAATAAGTCGGTGCCAAGCCGGCGCAGTTCTGACTACCAAAAATTGGTCGGAATTGAAACGGACACAACTTTTCAGTACACCCAACGCTTCCACAAAGTGCCACCATAAACCACCACTCCAACGGTCTAGAACCACATCCGCTGGCCATAATTTAGAGTGTTTCCACCCCCGGGTCGGGTTCAGAAAGAAAGCCGCGCCGCGAGATTACGAAACAGGAAGTGGTGCCTCGGAGCCCAACAATGGCGAGTGCTGATAAGAGTAATGAGCAATTAAAACCATCAATAACCAGCCAGTCAGCCGCCATCTTGTAGTCCCTCTATTGAGCCATCCCGTTGCCACCGGAACCAGGTGCACCGGAAATCTGATAAACGCTCAACATGTTTCGCATCCTCCCGACGACGATGGCCGAACGAAGGAAAACGATAAGCCGCGGTTGCCCCAAAGTAATCACCTACTTCACGAGAGGGTCACTCCAATCCTGTGAGGACCACCACTCGGACAATGGACCCCAGGACATACACACTGGACAAGATACAATTGAACATCTTCCGCTTCCGGTTCCGCAGCTGGACCGAAACCGGACCGGGCCGGAATAATAAACCAAAGCGGATCTTGATAAGGTCGCGCCCACCGCACGCATAACCGTGGCACGCGCCTGTCTCCGGATCCCGTTGATTAACTGCCTATTGTCAGCCGGTGACGTGGCCACTCCATGCGAATAAATTTTCGCGCAACTCGCGGGCTCCCCCGGATGTGGGTTTCACCGATCACCAAAGTGGCACTTATTTATAGAGGGACCCGGTGCCCGGCAACTCATCTGCATCTGCACTACGACGGGGCGCATCATCATCCTGCAACGAGCCACGGTCACCGTGAGCGCTTTTGACGAGGCATAAAATTTCCCGTGGAGCTTAAAAGTAGCCCCGATTAGCGCCGATTGATATGTTGCTGTGGTGGCCAGCCGCACCGTCCCGGTTCGGCAACGCATCGTATAAATAAATCGTGTGGAGTGGCCGCCAGGCTTCGAGATGGATCCCGGGCCTGGTAGGACTCGCAGGGCTGACGCGTTTGATAATCTTTTATCAAACCCGGCGAGAGTCCACGGTTCGGCCATTTACCAGGCATAACTCTGCTGATGATCCTTTCCCGAAATGAGGCACGGTGCGTCACTATTTGGATAGTGGACCTGCCGGTTCGCTCCCTCTCCGTTGGGGTCAATTAGGAAGATTAAAATTTATGTCATTAGCGGTCAGCGGGCACCCGCCGTTGAATTCGGACGTGGCGTGGAAAATTGCGTCCCAAAATTTATGCGGTCCAGGTCCATCCCGCGACAAAAGATTTAGTTGACCACCGGCCCCGGATTGACGGTAAACGAACGGAGCACGGAGACAGTGGGTGACTTTGAGGCTTTCATCTTACCACGGAAGGGATGTTAATTCAAATCACCATTATCATGGTCCATTTGCTCGCTCCCCGGATCGGTGCCACCATTACCGCACAGCCCAGAGGCGGAGAATCACCACTTAACGGACCGGAGGTCGGTCAGTTTGTCGTTACACGCAGTTGTCTTTTGCATATTTACTACAGCTCCCTCCCCAGAGTTATTTGCCATCGATTGAACAACGTTACTCTCTGTGTGGTCACACTGGACACACTCCAGGATGGGCTCGCTAGGTGTCAATGTGAAAACAAGTTCTTACGTAGGCAAAAGTAAATATATACCAAGCCGATCATTTTCCGGCTTTTCCGACGGCAACAAAGCAGGCGGGCAGCTATCGGGGCTGTGGATGAATGAGCTTTGTTTATTTTGCTTCTACCGCCCCCCCGCCGGTAGTCCAGGACACGATAGCACTCAACTTTTCCGGTACTTTCCGGCCGTCCGGCTTCGGACGCCTTCGCCTTTCAGCTTTTGTGTACGACTAGGCCAAACCGAGCCTAGGCCTAGACGGCCCTAAATGTTGTGGAATGTCCGCACTAAGCGCACTGTCTACATCCTCGAGAGAGCCCATGGGCAGAAGCATCCTGTGCGTGCCTCTCGTTCCTTATCCTTATCGTGTTCACACTCCAGCTAAGACGGAGCTCGGCTCGGCTCGGTGCGGTCCCCTGGCAGGAAGTTCGTCTGTCGAAAGAAAATAATTAAATAAGATCACGACGACTCCCGGCTCCCCTAATGACATCTCCAATTTCGTCTCGGTCGTAATTCGTCTGTTTAACACTCCGTAATGCCGGACCCGGCTCGTTGGGAGTCGGTGAGGGCCACAAAACCGTTCCGCCTTTTTGCGTGCCCGGATCTTGCCTGCTACAAGTATTCAAATTATCGGTTGGGTTCCTCCTTTGGGTAAATCACGTCCGAGCAACCGGAAGATCTGTCGATTGCTCCACTCCTCGTATCATTACCGAGGTCAATACGGGAGTGTAAGGGGCGCCCAATCCGAACAATTCGATTAATTTGAGCATCCTTTTGGGGTCGTTTTATTTTCCCCCGGTCTCGTGCCCAGGTTGGCCTAAATGTAAGGCGTAGCATTAATTGGGTACCGGGGTGGAAAGTGAGGTGTGAGTTGCGCCACCTGTTTACACCTCGATGCGTCGGCCCCCGATCCATGAGCGGTGGGGCGGTGGGTGTGGGGTCACCACATAGCACTTCACTTTCAACGGTCCAATTCGCTACGTGACAAACATTTTAACCGTTTAACCGGTACAAGTACCGGTGTTGGTAATGGTTGAATGAATTGAGGTTGGGGCTGGCAATTTTGGAAGCCATTTTTACTTCGAAGTGGAAGCCTTAAAGTTATTTGCATCCCTGTGCTGCCGGTGGCTTGCGGAGCACGTCACGCTTTTTTGGTGCTTCGCGCTTCGCTTCCGGCAACATTTCAATCCACTTTCCTATTCAACAATCGCGGAAAGCCCCTTCTTCGATCCAACTTACTGTCGATTCCACATGCACCCGTTCTCGCAGGAAGTTGCAGCCTACTGGGCTGTTCAATAAGTTCGTAGCCTCGAGTATTCCTCAGCCCGTACAGAGGGCGCTGGTAATGGTTTTTTATGTTAGTACACTCTTCATATGAACGTATGTGAAGTTTCATTTCAATAGGTCTCTTATTTTTTTACAAGTCACAAAGGATCGAAGTGTCTCAGTATTTTTTACAACGGAAACAATCTAGTTTCACACAATGATTTAATATTTATTTTTGAATGTTTAAAAGCAAAGGAAAATTATCAATGAATGTGGAATGTGTATGTTCGCTCTTCGCCTTCGATTAGTACATTACATTACCAAGGTGTATACCTTGAGAAATATACTTTTGAACAGATGGCTCTACCTGTTAATTTGGACTTCCTAGTTTTGCTGTTTTGAAAACATTACCTAGTTTTGACAACAGGTAAATGATTTCAGGTCGAAAAAAAAATTATTTCCGTTTGCAACCCATTCTTTAAAGGGTTAGACCATGTCCACTTTTGTGCCTAAAAAAGGCGTTTGGCGGGCATTATTATTTTTTGTGCTACCTCTTGAAGAAAACTGCTTCGGAATCACACCAAATGCTTGTCGGGACTTGTTTTTAGAAGATCGCAGCGCTTTAATAAAAAAAGGTTTATATAATATATAAAATATTTCAAAATAGCGATTTTGGTTTAACAAAGAAAGAGCATCGGCGGACTCAATAAAACGCACTTTCTGATGGGACAGAAAGGTGTGATGCTTCAAAGGTTTTTGAAACTTGATGAAAATGTTAATTCTGATCGCTGCTGACAACAAATGATCAATTTGAACCTTGCATTGATCAAAAAATGACCAAAATACAGTTTCTAGTATTCCGGATGGAGGCGCCTGGTGGGGCACAATGGCCAAAAAAACCTGGCGTCTCCATGCCGCAACTGTGCACAACTGGTTCAGGATACTATCAAATCACTTGGATGGTAGCTGATTTTCCCGCCGCTGTATTCACCAGACTTGGCGCTTTCTGAATATCGTTCTTTTTCATCGATGGGACACGTATTGACTGAACAGCACTTCGATTCCTCCGAGGAAGTCGAAATTGGATGACTAATTAGTTTACTTAAAACATCGAACAATTCTTTAAACTTGGAATCCACAATTTAGCAGAGAGATGGGAGAAATGTATATCGAGCGATACCATATACTTTGAATAAAATAGACATTTTCATTTCAAAGTAATAAACGTTTGATTTCATTGAAAAAAGCCTATTTCTCAAATTGAGGGGTTCTGACTTTAATATTTTTAACACAACACCTGAAATCGTTGAAAAACTACAGGATATCGTTGTTGGAAAATCGCCAATTGAGTGAAAGAGATTTGCGAAAAGAGAACTGTACCGATTAGTAGAGTGTATTTCAAACCATAAAATTGTGTTTTTCTTATCAACACTACGAACTTATTGAACAGCCTACTATTGCGATGAGTATTGAGAGGCAAAGTGGCGGTCGTCACGGTGATACGGTACCCAACAGCCAGCAGCACTCGTCCTGCGTGCAGCGGTGCGAGCTCGCTAATTTTGATCTCCTGACTGTTCGGAATCGGAACGTGACGAGCGAGCGAGAGTTTCGCGAATTAATGTCACGATCCGGTGCCGTGTGTGCGTTCGCATTGTTTGTTTGCCGGTAGGTGGAGTCCGGGACCGGGAATCCCGGGTTCTCGGTGAGCCTATGA
The DNA here is from genome assembly GCF_943735745.2 of Anopheles bellator. Classification (NCBI taxonomy): domain Eukaryota; kingdom Metazoa; phylum Arthropoda; class Insecta; order Diptera; family Culicidae; genus Anopheles; species Anopheles bellator. Next base: position 5,025,935 of record NC_071285.1, on the reverse strand, counting down.
CATCAACACTTTCCCGACACGAGCACCATACCTTCCGTCTGGTTTGCGATAGTTCTCGGCCAGCGTTCTGGAAAACCCTCTGGAGCGCCCGGAGGCTTGTGGAACAATAAAGATAACACGCACAACACGGCCCCGGCCCTCCCGACCCCCGGGAAGGGAAGCTAGCTGAAGCCATCACAACAATAAATAGAGGCCCTGTGCGACAGCGTAATGATGTCGGAGAAAATTATCGTCCCGAATTGACGGCGTGGCGTCGGTGGCCCATTATGCGGCCCACTGGATCCCTGGGAGGAAGAGCCAGAGCGTTCGACCGAAAACGTTACATTGAATATTAAACCAATTAACACGCCGGCGGTGATGGCGTGCGTGCGCCCGCCTAAACGTGATTTCCGCCTCACCGCGATAACGATTTCATTTCTGCGCCAGAACGGGAACATTAAGCCACACACGGCGTGTGACGTCACAATCCATCGATTATGATTGATCCCGGGTCCGCTAAGTACATCAGTAAATTATATGCTCCGAATCGATCATCGCGCGGAACGCCCAAAGCCAGCAAAGACCGAACCACGGGAGTCGGAACAAAAACCCGACCACAGCCATTAGTTTGCATTACTTTAATGAATGTCCGGCCGGTCGGCCGAGGTTGCATCCCCAGGAGCACCGGGAAGTCATGCAGCAGAAATGAATTATCTTTGGCCCCGTGAGGCACATTATTCGCCGGGCCCCGACCGAAACGGCTATTTGAGTACCCATTCCGATGCTCTCTCTCTCTCTCTGAGTGCGGTCAGTGCCGGCCTCCTGCCTGGCTGATGTCACTACCAAATGAATCCAAAAGTAAAATGAGGTCCTAGGGCCACTCTATTCCGAGCCATTTGCTGCATGCGAGGCCGGGAAACGTGTGAACATTAAAACAGCCCGAGCCCGATTTTCGACGCCTAATTTACAAACGATTTCAACTCAGCGAGTGGCCATAACTCAGGCCCCCTAAATGGGCTCGGAGAAAGTCCGCCGGCCACAATTTATCACCCTAGCCTTGCGAGCGTTTGCGTATGAAACCCCGTGGAAAATGAAAAACGGGACGAGACCATCAGCGCGACGCCTATTTACGCCGGGCAGGATTCGTTCGTTACCTCCGGTGCTCGGGTTTTTGCTATTAATTTAAAAACACCCATTCTTTGGCCACCCTCGGCCCAGGTATCCAGGCGCTGGCCAGGCGCTATGGCGTAATGGGAGCAATTTTGGCAACTGAAATCAATCGCTTCACTTGCGATCTGTCTGCCCGCCCCGAGGGGGGGCCGAGACCTGGCACGTGCTGGTCGACGGAACCGACAAGGAACGAGAAAAACCATCACAGACGGAACGAACGGCCATGAAAGCAATGGGCTCCCACTCCGTTCATTGTCGCTACAACAACGAGGCAACAATCATACCACAACAGAAACAGTCCGAGCCTACGGCGGAACTCCTCGCTGGCCAAACGAGACAGGGAAGGAGGACCGGGCGGCAGCAGCAGCACGGTTGGATGGTTTCTCAATTCCCGATGTATTTATCTTCATACTCGGGGGTGGAAATAAATGTTGATCGTAGATTAAATTTCATGTCTATTCTCGGGGTGTGGATCGAGGTCAGGACCGACAGCGACCAGCCTCACCCGCACAGCACCATGGGCGCGTTCTCGGACAAAATGAGCCAGGTCCTGCTAGAGATGGGAAGGTTTTGGCCACACCCTAGTCCCTGTGTGTCCCGAGCGTGTCCCGAGCGCTTCATCTGCCAGACCGGCAGATGAAGCGTGAAAACATAAATTACCGTTCGGGATTGTGTTCTCCGCACGTCCCCCCCCGTCCGTCCGACCGCCCAGGAATCAGGAGTTCCGGATAAACATCCACAATCATCACGATGATCAGCAGCTAGTTCCCGTAGCTAGTCGCTGGGAACTAGTCGCTGTAAGCAATCGATTACGGCCCCTGTTTATTGGCTGGCCGGCTCGGGGGCAACATTTTTCGCACTAATGTACAATGTGGGCGCAAAACACAAGGACCTCATGACAGACGTCAAGCGGAGATAAAACTTCAAGGCCACACCCCGAGACCGAGAGCGCGCTGTCAGCTCGCTCTATTATTAGCGGCCAGGACAGGAGCAATAAAAATAAACTTCAGCTGTCCGCGGTCCGCCTGTCGACCGGAGAAGTGCCTGGCCTGGTAACGAGGCTCAACGACGACAACATAAGGCGACGCGCCTTGGGATCATAGGTCCGCCCCGGCTCGTACTTTGTCACCCGGACCACAACGCTCGGTGACAGATAGATTGCTTCATTATTTCCTATTTCGGGTCAAAATAATTGAATTTCTTACATCGTGTCCGGTTTCCGGGTCCAAGGAAGTGATATCACTTAATTTGATCGCCCGCCTTTTTACGACGCCGCTTCTGATTAAACAAATAATTTTAACTACACAACGGAACGGACCTTTGTCGGAGGGCCATGTCTCATTATACAGATACGGAACGCGCATAAATAGACTTTCCTGTGGCTGCACCGGTCGGTTGCGAAACGAAACTGCATCTCATAAAATGAAATGTACCCCCATTATTCGCATCTCTCGTTTAACCTTCGACTGGCCAAGTCGAAAAAAAAAACCGAAACACAGCAAGTCCGGCGACCACAGCCCGTACTAATCGAGTGCAACGCGCGCGCGCTCCAACACCGGATGCACCCGGATGTGGCTGGCCCGACCGGAAGACGCAAGGCGAACGTAAGGATCCCCAGGATCGGGATCGTAGGGCCTTTGAATACTTCGATCCGGTGGCTTGGCACCACGGCGTCCAAATTCATGTGGTGGTCTCCTCGGCCCATCCTATTGCTCTCTCTCTTTCTCTCTCTTTCGGGTTGGTCCTTCCATCTTTTTTTCCCGCCGGGTGGCCGCCACAAAATGAAAACGGAATATCCCATGCCGGGCCCGGTGGCCGAAGATATTTACGTTTATGTCTTCCTTCCGTTCCATTCGAAAGGCGCGTCATCGCAACAACGAAGCACAAAAAATTCTCGCATTCTGTGCGAAAGTGTGTGCAACCTCAACAACTTCCCCCTTTCCCACCCCGTTCCCGTAAGCCGGCCGAGCGCCCCCAAAGTTGTTTCCTCAACCACTTTGCAATTCATGATGGTGAGCCCGGGTGGTGCACCAAACAAAAAAAAAGCTTAAAAAACTGTGCCAAAGCAACAGAAAACTCGCTCATGATGACCACACAGCGGGGGAAGAACCCCGTTCCGAAAAGCGATTCCGAATGCATTTCTTTCTTGGCCGCCGCATAATTTTTACCAGCCACCAGGCGTCTCCACCGGTCATTAGATCGCTCGCCCGTTGGCCGAACCACAGCCGTCCATTTCTTTCTGCCCATTGGCCGCCGTTTTGTTGGCCACCATTATTTCTTGCTGAAGCCGGGGGGAAAAAAAAGATCAAACCCTCGTCATCGAAACAATATTCGCCGCCGGTGGCGTTTGGAATTTGTTTAAATAGTTTTGGAGCTTTGGCTTTTTTTGTGCAGCTCAGCCTCCGGTGGCCGGCCAGGGATTTTGTTGGGGTAGCATAAAATATTCAGTAAAATTTCGAAGGGAACCAGGCCGGCTTTTTGTGTTTGGCAAAAAGGGCCACGGAAAGAGACCACAGAGAGATAGCTTAAAACGGCACCATATGAGATTAGAGTAATCATCTTTTTTTTTGCCGTTTGAAACGTGCCACATCAGTGCCTTTTTCCTCATTAAGCCGGACGGTCACACAAGCGAGTTTGTTTAGGCTGCCCCGCCCCGGGGCGTTGATATGTGACCCCATCGGTGAATTACGCAGGTGCGTTGTTGTGAGGACTTTTGAATCCTTCGCCCACCCTTTGCGTAATTTATGTAGTGTGCCAACGCATGGCGCAGTGTCACGAACGTAACCGGAACGCGACGGGCCCAACATTTTCTTCTCAAAGCTAATTCTGCTTAAAATTCAGTGCATAATCAAGGGAGCAAGGTCCTCGGGTGAATATATTATATCACAACGAGCTGCCCGGGGCGAGGATTTGAAAACCCGTTCCCTTGACCATTCGGTCAACGGTTCCGGTCAACCATCGGAGGCTACGTCGGAATGCAATCCGTATTGTGAATGTGGAATAAAAATATTAAAACCACGTTCGGGAGTCAATTTTGTTCATCGTTTTGTAGATTACAAGCTTCAAACATCCGGCGACCGTAACATGGCCCCCGGGGAAGTGTCCTGGGGCAGCAAAATGGTCCGCGTAGGAACCGGCCGTTACAGCCCAGTGCACGTTTCCTAGTAATTGAAGTTTAATTCCTTCGGTAAATTTATTATGCCAACAATGTCGGTTGGCCGACCGGCCAGCCGGATGCCCGGTAATCAGAAGAGTGCACTCGCTCATCGATAGTGCAACCGAACGCCTAAGCTATTGTTTCTTCCCTCCACACACACTGTGGCCAGCGCCAGCGCGTATGTAAGCTGTGTGCGCCTCTGTTTTCGTAATGAATTTATGTTCGCTACGTATTTAATCCAACACACACGCGCACACGGCGCCTGGTTCGAGTCCCGATTCGATTAGAGTGTGCCCTCTCCATGGGAATTCGGTGTCCGGGCCCAGAAACCCGGAGACAACTCTCATACCTGGTCCTGATCCTGGTCGGTCGGTCGTTTTGCATTGGCCGAGAAGCGAATGCAACGGGCGCGCTGTTGGGAACTTGTCTCTCCGGAGACTCTCCGGATGCCGGTCCCGGTTGGGTTTTATAAAATGCCGGAGTCGGGACGTGGTCGGTGCCATCAGACGTCATAATTTAGTTTCGCAAACCCATAAACCCAGTGCCCAGTGTGTGCTGCTCTCGATTCGGTGCTTAATTTGGTCGGCCACCTAATTCACTTCGTATCGATCGTAAATCTCGCTCGCTGCGTTACGATGTAATCGATTTAAACTATTGCACGTGACGGAAAATGGCGTCCGTGCTTGTCGCCAATTACTTTTCTTACTGCAAACACTTTCGCTTCGAAGGCGTTCGGATTGAGTTTAACATATGAAAGCGCCCTGCTTAATGCGTTTCATATCGGAGCGGATACGACTCGCCCCGGAAAGGTTGCCGCTCTGTAAATATCTGGTATTTGCATTAAATCAACACTTTGGTTCGTGCGCGACACGGCACAACTGGCTCCCGTTTTAGCGTTCTCAGTCCGTTCTTCGCGCTGACTTCCGGTGAAGCGCAAGATGGCGGAATTCTTGGCTCCAAAGCATCCGCCACGATGATGCGGATGCGGCGAACCCAGAGCGAACAGGACGCACCAGTCAACCGATAAACATATTTATGAGGTTTTTACGTCAACCACAGCCATGATATATGCCCGTGGAATGTAAATTAGCGTTTCGAATGGTTTGGATACTATTTGAGCTCACGGTCACCACGTTCCGTCGGCGGAAGGTGCCAACAAACGGGCCGTTGGAACACACTTCGCCGTTGCGGTGTTTCACAAAATTTTGAAACGCTCGTTTATGGCACTTTACACAGGTACAGGCCACCAGTAATGATCGTGGCTGCCCCATAAATTACGCATCAAACGATATTGGGCGATTTGGTCGAAATTAATCGCCACTTTCGGACCGCCGTTCTTCCGTTCCGTTTTATATCGCTTTTCGGTGGCCGCAAAAAAAGTGGCTTGAAATTTCAACATTAATTAGCCATTCTCGGTTGGATCGGCCTGCGGGGCTAGGCACGATTACGGTGATCAACGTAATGCCTTGACGGACGCTAAAAGAAATGAATGTTGTTAATGAAATTTATGGCACAGGCCCGAAAAAGTTTTCCTACGCGATGTCCTTCGGCTAATGATTGTCTATCAGTCGTCCTTTCCTTTGTCCAGGGTGGTTTAATGTCCCTTCCCGGCAGGTTGTTATTGCTCTCTCTCTCTCTCTCTCTCTCTCTCTCTCTCTCTTCAATCTGGATTCGTGATTTATCACCCAAAACAGAAAGCGAATGTGTTAATGGTACCGTTCAATAATTTATGGAGTTATTGAGGCGCGCGACACAACGACGAAAGGACGACCCCGTTCGGACAATTGTTCATTTTTTCCACCGCACATTAATACTTAAACACATGTAAATTATTCTCCCCGTTTTCGACCGCCCCAAAATCAGGCTGGCTAGGCCATTGTGACTGGCCCGTCACAAAAGTGACAAAGTACGCCTCCACTGGCTGCCCCATTTGTTGTTTTAGGCCAGGGAGCCCACCCTTCTGTGGCAAACTCCGGCAAACGATGCGACAACTGCCGAGCAACGTTCTGGCATTTTGGGATCCGATCCTGGAATTGTGGATCGCAAATGGACGGAATTCCGCCCTAAACTCCTAAACCTAGCGCAATGCAGCCCAGGCAGTCGGGGGGGGCAGTGTCAACAAGCCGAAAACCACTCATCAGCCCCCGGGGGGAGGGAGCCTGTCCTTCGGTAAACACTCTCTGTCCGGCCGTCGGATCGACGCACCTGGCCACCACCGCACCGCAGCAGCCAATGAATATTCAAATTGGCGGTCGGTCGGTGTTCGATTTTTCAACGTCAAAAACGGTGGTCCGCCCGCTCCGCTCGACTCGATTCGTAAACCGGTTTTACCGATTGAAACCAGGACCGCGACCTCGGGCGGACCGCACCGTGAGTGGCTCACACCGGACGAAAGTCCAGGCTACCGTTCTGTCACAACGTCCTCGTCCGGGTGGCTGTGGCCTCCGGGGCCGTGGTGGCCGTGTCAATAAAAGTGCCACCTGAAGCCCACCATGGCTGACGACGACGCGGACACTAATTCGCTCTGACTTACACAAAATCTCCGCGGCGCAACACGCGGCTTAATGGCTATCAAATTAGTATTCATATTCGTACTATGATGCGCTAATCCCGCCCGAGTGACCGAGCTGGCCCGTGACCCGGTGCACAACCACCAGATCCGATCTCCAATTAGTTGGAGTTGGCAGCCCTTGGATTGCGCCAACGAGGACCTCCGGGTGCGTGACCCGCAACAGTTTAATTGCTGCGGAAAACTCTCGCCCCCCGAGTGACGGCAACCGAAAGCTATTAAATAAACTTTTGCGAACCGCGAAAAGGAAACGGGATTTTGGTTCGGTTTTGTTTTGCGGAGCTCCAAACATTACTCGATCGATTTCCTATCGCAGGCCAGGCGGCGAAATAAAATCCCGAACATTGCCACGTGGCGAACGAAAAAACATAAAACTAAAAGTAAACATAAGCCCGCCCGGGGGGGGGAGACGGCCCACGAATGGAAACGGTGCCAGCGGAAAGTCGGCCAGCCAGCCCGGGGTCCTGTTTTTTTTCTGCTGCTTCCATCGACTCGAAATCATTTGAACTCCGAAACTACTTGTATTTACGCCCGCCATCTCTCGTCCTTTCCCACAATTTGTCCGGAGGGTCTCCGCTTTGCCCCGTTTCTTATTTCGCCAGCCAACACTGCTAAAAGATGTTGGCAGGTCGCGGCTTCACGCCTCACCGGCCAGTCCGCTGGCGGGGGGCTGAGCCCCGGGATGAGCGTGGCATAAAACTTTTGCCACCATCTTGTTTTTTCTCGTTGCTTTTTTGTGCTGCGGGTTGTTGCTTCCGTTGCTGCTCCGACAGCTGTTCGGGTACTACTTTGGCTAACAACGGGCGACCCAGAATCAGTCCCACATCCTTTCGCCAATCCCACTTTACTGGCCCAGGATCGCAGAACTTAAGCGGGAACCCGGGAATGACGGCACTTTTTACAATCATTTGACCACCAGAATCTAAATTACTCTACAAAACCGAGTCCGGTTCGGAAGTTTCCTAACCGGAGAGGACGCCACAAATCATGCAGAACGGTGGAAAGAAAGTGGAACCATTTGTGGCTTTTAACGCGCTTCGCACACAGGTGATCACCGGGCACCGGGCACGTTGTCAACAGTCGTAAAAATGATTTACCACCCGAACACGTGGCCTCCGTATGCGCCATTACTTTCGCGGGCCCGTTCCAGATCCCGGTGTACCCCGGGTGCCACGCGTAATTCGACACGGGCGTAATGGCGTATTTACCCATCACCAGTCGACAGACAGTCGGCGCACGTCGATGTTTATCAGCGGGCGATCCTGGCGGGCGGAGTTTGAATTTAAGCCAATCATGTATCAATTATTTCGCAGCGCACAAACAGCACTCGTAGCTCGCCGGGCCATTTGCATCCGCGGACGCTATTGATTTTATCGCAAAGCAAATATTCTAAGCCAACCCTGGGCGGCCGATTCGAACCCAAAACCGATCCGTTCAGGGCGCGGATCCAATGCTCCAGTGGGAGGTTTTGTTTTTCACGCCCGCTCTGTGTAAACAACGCCGGCTCTACAACAACGTCTACGCCCTACGGACTTGCTGGCTGGCCGAGTTTAATTTTCTTTTCCCTGGTTTCACTGTGTTTGCTTGTGTTTTCGGTGGCGCAACAAACAACAATCGTCGATAATATTCCAGCAGACTCCCAACGGGGCTCTCTCTAAACGATGCGGCGTTTTTTGGGGCGCGTTTCTATGCGCAGCCACCACCGCCACGTGTTCATCAATGATTGATCGGTGGGGCCGGTGAGTTTTATGATTCGATGTTACAGCGGAAAAAGGCTTACGGATTGCAACGCGGTGCATAAAATATGATTCGCCAATCCCGGGGACGCACCAATTCCCATACACGCGGGTTTAGATGCAGATTTATGCTGGGGATGCAGCGGCCCGATGGATGCAAGATGGATGGCAACAAAACAACCATTTTGCGGTTGACCGAACGACCTGCTGAATGAATAAGTAAAGGGCTCGCAAACGCTCGCGCCGATACAATGATGAATCCGTAATGGGAGCCATCAGCGCGACGGACCCGCCGACTTTGGTGTAATTTCTCTCCAAGTTGCCCGGTTGCCATCCATTTCATCGATCAGCAGCCGAGGACGCCGAGCTACTCGAGCTAATGCTTCCACCGCAACGCGCTCGTCTCTCTCTCGCTCGCTCGCCCTCTTTGAGCCCATCTTATTTGGACGCTGCTGAAAGGATAATGAAAATTAATTAAAATTTATGAATAACTGCTCCCAAAGGTGCCTCGGCGCTCCCGGAGGCTCCTGGTGCTCCTATCATAATCTCGTGTCCACACTCGCAAACCGACGGTTGTTGCTGTGCTGTGTTGTTCTAAAGTCGGAGTCGGAGCTCGGAGTTGCTCGGAAGCTTCGAAATCCGGGCTCACTGTCTGCTGCACGGTTTCGCTAAATTGCATTTTCTATCCCCGCCAACACACTCCCGCGCGTGTGGGAAGGTGGATTTACGGTGGCGTTATTGAATCGAGCAGCCCGACAGGACGATTGGTTTAACTGTGTGTGCGCGCCCGGGTGTGGCTGATGCAACTAATTCCGGGGTCCGGGCTGAAATCTAAACAATGGTTTAGCGAGCGGTGGTACAATAAAATCACCATCATTCACTTATTTGTGGCGATTACAATAGGGCGGCCAAAACAATGGCGGCCGCTCGAATGGGGCGAACGAATGGGACGAAACAAAAACTTCATTCCACTGTTCATTCTATTGTTTTTCGGGAGGAGCGGAAAGTTTATCTACCATTGTGTCACCGTTCGAGGCTTACTTCTGTTAGTGATTACAAGCTTAAAATAGGCCCAACGGCACTTCGAAGAACCTGTGCGTATCTTCCCACCCCCAAAAGAGGAGCCGAGCATTGCTTTGGTAAGTAAATTCGTAGAAACGTAGAAATCCTATCAAACGGGGTTCCTTCAATAAGTGTCAAATAAATCAACCCGCCGAAGCTTAAGTGAGATAAATGGTGAAGAGTTCGAAGAGAGTTCGATTTCATTCGCTCCGCTCGGTACATTTGTAAGTTGCTTCAGTGCTTTAATAAAGTGCCGCTAATCTAAACTACCTATCAAAATACCGGTTCCCTGTTCCCTGGTGGGTTCCGTGCCACACGAACCCAGCCACTCCAGCGAAGTAAATACGGAAAGTAAATGGAATTGAGTTGACACAACTGTGCCACCCTGACTAGGCTTTCAATTTTCTTGTGTCCACATGGCGCCCTACCGGAAGTAGTGGGCGAAGGAAAAAACGAAAACCAACCACCGACCGCGCTGCTCCCGGTACGTTAAGCAGCAGCGCCGGGTGGAAATTTATGGTAATCTGCGGGGAGATTTATAGTTCCTCGGATTTTTATTTACAACTGCTTTTGAGTAGGTTATGGGCTTACTTCCAGAAGGGCTTCTCCCATCAACGCGTCTCCGTAAGAGTCGAGGACACTCCCGAAACAATTGATTACAATTCACGATACACACTCGCTGATACGCTGATATGTCTCAAAGGATCCGGTACGATGGATCCGTTCGATTGGTTCCACTGCTATCCGCTTTGCATCGTCGTAAATTAAAACATCCTGCGACAACAGGCGAACCACCTGCAGCCACCACGGTGGCGGAAATAGATGGGCAACACAAAATGGTAATTAACGGAAGCCACAAGCCTCCGGCCAAGTGAAGCTAAGCAGCTTGCCCGTAAGCCTCTCTCTCTCGCGCTGTGTGCGAACGGTTACACCAAATCGTGTTGTGTTCTAAGGGCATAAGCTTTTCACCTATTAAAAGAATCAACTTCACAGCGCTGTCGGAGTGGTGGCTACCGAAAAAATCGGCCGACCAACTACGCGAAGGCGCTCGCTGGCCGGCGCCTGTTTATTTATTTTTTATCCCCCACGGATTTGTCACATCGTTGCCATCGTCCATCGTTGTTCGGCGGTGGATGGCAAGGCCAGCGAGACGATCGCAACGGTCTGAGGGAAACTGTGACCGGAAATGGAGAAAACCGCACTTGGATGCCCGAGTAGTGGCGGTGGCGGCCGTTTTTGGCGTTGGTCAATAAATTGTTGCGATCTGCAGCCTCGGTCGGTCCGGTCGGACTGACGAACGGACGTAAAACGGACGCTCTTTGTTCGGACGTTCCGCTGCGGAATCGGACCGATCGATCGGATCGGCCCGGGCCGGGGAAAAGAAATAAATTTGCCTAAGAATGGACTGACCTTCCACCGTCCAGTGAGGGAACTGTCATCGTTTGCTTTTTCTTCCTCTTTTTTGGCCCCTTTTCTGACAGGATGTTCCGCAGTCGGTCGAACCCACTCGGTCATTGTTCGGACTTTGGAACTTCGCATTTTGAATTTTCCGACCCGGGCCCGCGTTTTATCGCGTGCGCACCGCATCGGGCTTTCGTTGCTCTCGGACTGGGAAAGAAAATATTGACAATAAATTGAAATTGAAATCAATCTACGCCGGCCGCCAGACATTGATTGGCACCCGGTCCGGGGGGTTGCTGTTGCTGGTAATTAAATGGCCGCTTGGGTTGCCGGTCGGTTTTCGGGAGAAATATTTATGAACCCGCCATCGGGACGATCGCGAAGACGAATGGCGCATCGTTGGAAGAAAAACATTCCGGAGAACAATTAAAATCGGATTGGGAAAAATCACAACGCATGATAGGTAACGCTCAATTAGTGTAATACCCTCGGATCTGTAATATCTCAAAAACAATTTCATCTACATGATCTTGCCACTTTTCGCCGATCATAAAAGAAATTCCACAGAACGCCGGTCATTTAAGCAGGCATGTTTGTAAAATAGTAATTTAGCGTAGCGGTAACAAACGGTAGAAACTTTCAATTAAACCGGGGCGTTTGCTATAATGAAGATAATTGAATTAATTAGAGGGAAGGGCTTTTAATTTTCAACTGCCACGGCACGCCGAGACCACTTTTTCTGAGCACTCCCCTTTTGTTAGTTCTCTCTTTGTGCCCGCCATTCTGGCTCCCGGAAGGCCCGGCGGAAGTACTGCTCCTGCTGCTCCGAGAGCCCTGGTGGCTGGTGTCCATGTAAAGCAAAAGTTGCCGCAGTGTGGTGGGTGATAATGGCTCTGGGAGCAACATAGTGGCCATCCAGGGCCTCCGGTGCCGAAACCACCGTTTCAAACGGGGCTTCCTCTATTCACACGATGACCAAAACGGAGCCTCGACCAGTTCCTCCAGGGGATAAGTTGTGGAGGGCAATTGTGGAAAGCGGTTGCTTTCAATCGCTCCCTGCTGTCCTTAAAGGCCGTTCCGGGCCACGCGGCCGGAATGGGCTGGGTTAAAAATTAATTATTTTAAATCACTCGCGTATCGACCGACCGAATAATGGACGCGCGCACTGTGATTGACATGGAACCCTTCTCTTGGAGACATCAATTCGACCGTTCAATCAGACTGATGACTGATCAGATTTTAATTATATCGCCGAAAACTTGGCCGTCGCTCGGTGCCTTCGGTTTGGCCACTTTAATTACGGAACCTGCAACCTTTCTCCGCCATACAAAAGGCGGAAGAATCAAAATCCGTAAAGCTCGGAATCCGAAAGCTCGGCGAGCGACTCGAGACCCAAGCCGGAAGAACCCGCGCGACCGCAAGTTCCTTCAATTATCATAGTTAATGAGCGTGGTCGAAAAATGGCACGACAAACGTATGGGCCGGAAGCCGGCGATTTCGATCGATTCCGACGCCATCAAATTCGCGTCCCTCCGAAGTCCACTAAGTATGCCAGTTTCTGAAGCCAATCACAAAAACCCGAACGAACATCGGCCATCATAATTGCCGACACTCAAGTCAAAGACTGTCCGTTCGTCAGCAAACATCAAACACATGTCACGTGCGCATGAAACCATTTTATGCTCCCCGAGGGCCGTAACCGCCAACCGTACGGGAAGGTCCTCCCAGGCCGGATGGTGACAATGGGCGTTGGTCAGCCACAAAGCCACACACCTGCTGAGGCCGGGTTTTTGTGGCGTCCGGTTCCCCCGGTACACTGCAGACCGTTACCGTGTCCCACTTCTGTGTGGTGACCGGTGATACATAACTGCCACAAATTTAATTTTTCCGATTGACACCGGTGTGCGTTGTGTGTGCGTCATCCCGCATCGAAGCCCGCAAAAGAGGTGGTCAAGGCCTTGCGGGCAGCACAAAGTCTGCCCATAATTCATCACCGCTGACGGAGAACAATTGACATTTAATTACACGCTAAAGAGGTATGTTACCCGTCACCAAACCAATAACTCAACGCACAATGAAGCCGGCGTGTTGTTATTGTTTTGATGGGCGAAACAATTATCATTATCCCTTCAGTAACGCACCGTCAGTCGCAGGGTTTGATTAATTCTTGTACTTTCGATCGAAAAACATCGAGCAAAGCTGTATGATTATACGGTACGAAAATCTGGCACCAATAAAACAATGTGTAACGCGCGCCGGATTCGATGGCCGGTCCGGGTCGCCATCGAAACATCCGCCCAATAGGGGTAATTTTAAGCTCTCCATCTCCCAGACCAGGGCCTGGCCTGATCTGGGCTGGCCAGTCCCCAGGCCCCAGCACCAACAAACGGCTCCGAACCGTAATGATTACAGCAAACGGGGGATGATCGAGCACGTTTTGTTACTAAAACTAATGACCGTGCCATAACCATCATCCGCATCGTCCGGAGGGCATGGTTTGGACGCCATGACGGGGTACTTTCGCCCGGTTTCGGTTAAACGCTCTCCGACGAAGACAGCTGAAATCAGCAACATAAAACATAATCGACACTAATGTCCAACATCAGCACAATCACGTTGCAGCCACCATCTTGGGAGAAAGTGCTACGCTGCGTAAGTCATTACGTACTTGCCAGGGTTCGCTCGCCTGCTCGCCACTGTCCAGGACGCCGGATGCAAAAAATTGACTCCGGATACGGGGCTGTATCGATTCTGTTTGACCATCACCAGCAAGTAATGCAGGAGGAGTGTTGAATTGATTCACTCATTTGTTGGCGGTTGCACCAACTATGAGTGGAATGCTTCCGTTTTCAACCCGGACGAAACACTTGTAACATCTCATCTGCAATCCTGTTCGGTCGAGAGAAAATGCTTCAAAAATTATGCCACTCAGAAACAACTCATTCCGGGCCAACCCTAAAAATATAAAAAATGAGGTTATGACGGGCACGAAAGAGCTCACCAGTTGAAGGTTGATCACTCCACGGCGATACTTACCGGACCGAAGGATCTCGGGATGATCCATTAACCGGTCGAGTGGCCCCTCGGCAAGTAGGCGCCTAGGCAAGGGCACTTCCTATCATCTTCACCGGAACGGAAACCCGAAAAGTGGACGCATAAACGGACGGCCCACTAAAGCGCGGTATTAAAGTTTCACGCTTTCGCTCAAGTGCACGAACACTTGCCGGGGTTTCAAATTAACCTGCAGCGGCCGGAAATGGAGTCGAACTCCGGTTGGACTCTGGAAGAGGGAAGAAAAAAACGCAAAAGTGGGTCGAAAACAATTCAAACACAAACGAAACACAAAACGAATGCGCGTACGAAGAAGGGGCTGGCGAATCTATTGCGGGTGCCGGGTTTCTTTCTTCCGGGACCATTTACTGGCTGGTGTACCGTCCGCGTCTGACCTTCTTGCCTGTTCCGTTCGGTATTTGGGTTTCAATTTCCGCGCCCGAGACAGGTTCCGGTTCCGGCACCGGCTTCTTCGTTCTTCGCCGGCTGTTCGGGAGTAAATTGATACACCTACGGGACCGGCGGCACCTTCTTTTCGGTGCCTGCTGTAATTTGTTGTGCGAAACTCGAGAACTGCGAACCGGCACCGGGGCTGTTCGGAAGAATTTATTCTCCCCCGAAAACCCCCAACGGAGCCAGTAAAGTGCGGTGGATTATGGGCTGTCTTCACGAAATGAGTTCCATCTACTACGGAACGCTTCAATGTTCTGCTGGGTTATTGGTTTTAAGCTGCATTAAAATGCGAAGTGCGTTCGATGGCTACTAGATCGATTACGGGTATAAAGCCGCCCGCCAAACACTCAATGTCAACTAGATTGTTGCCATGAGACTCTGATGGCTCTGTGACAGAAATGAGGTGCTAAACATTAAAATGCACTCAATTCTTGCAGAGATCGGACCAAATCGTCGGAACAAACCCGCGAACCCGGAAGAAGCTTAAGTACAACAATCGCCATTTACTGCCTAAACCCGGGCACTAAATATTGTCACATAATTTTCGCCGAGCCTGCCCACGAATCGGGTTCAGCCTTGACGCCTAATCCGGTGACAATTAAAACAGTATTATGCCCACAAGACGGAGCACCCTGATATTTTCCCAGCAAACCCGGTGGCGTCGGAAATCTTGCCAGCCAGCGAGGGAGGATCCAGCCAGCCAGATCGGGTGTGTTGGGTGCCTCAAAATTTGGGACCAAATCCTCAAGATAAACAGAAACCGCTCTTCGCGGGTTTTTTTTTCCCCCGAGGGGGACTCGCTAAGCCACTAGCTGGGGGCGAATTACTGGGACACCACGGTGGCCGGCAGCGTGCGCATTGCGCATCAAAATGTAGGATTTTGCTTCGTCCCTTTTTGCTCCGTGTTTTTGGGGCCCCTCCGTAGTCCTCGCCACATTGTTTCCGAGCCGGTTCGGTAAACAATTTTTGGCGTTTCCTCTTTTGCGCGTTGTGATTGTTTTCAAGACCCTTTCCGGTGCCTTGTCTGACCGCGGCGACGAAATGCGGAGCGCTGATAACCGCGCCGATAGCCTGCCCTTTTCTTGTCCGAGCTTGTGGCTCCGATTTCTTCCCGAAATCTCCGAACGAAGGCGCGCCAATTTCCAAACAGGCTCCATTTCGCGTCACCGCGGTGGCCAGCGCGTACCGGATCAGCCATGTAAATGTGGTCAAATTTGTTTATTTCGTTAGGTCCTCTGTCGGGTTTTCTCGCGCCGGAGCTCCCGGAATTGCCATCATCCATCCCCGCCGCCTGGGTGACTGGGTGAGATTGGGGCGTTTTGGGAAGATAATTAAATTGAAAAGTTCCTTCTTTCCAGCCACCGGAACAGTGGCGCCTTTTTCGCAGTCTCCTGCTTCCCGGTCCCGGTCGGTCGGACTCGATCCGAACGCAAATGGCATTTGTTTTGCAATCAAGGGCCGGGCAGTCCGGGAACAAACATTTTCCGGAAGGCTGCCCGCTGTTCCGCACCCTCATTTCCGGCCTTTTCGGACCGGTGGGAAGTGAGGGATAGGTGCCAACGTGGTGCCTTCGCTCCTGTGTAAGGGACGCACATTGCGTCACACGACACCGAGTGCTGAGGCGGCCACCCCTCTTCCTAGCTTAGCATTTAATCTTTTTTGCTGCTCTTCTTCCTCGACAACCGACAACCATTTCTTTTTCCTTTTTTTGTCTTGCCAGTGACTCCCCAATTTGGCATTCATTTGAGTCATCCGGTCAGGCCCGTTTGTCGTCGTGCCGAAGGAACGGACCCAGCACCGGAACGAAAAATGAAAATTAAATTTTATAATATGCTAATAACTCCCAGCGGAACCATTCATATTTTCTGTAAGCTGTTTCCTGCCCGCGTCGCGCGGCCGGACAATGCCAAACCCACCGACATAAACGGAACAGGAAGCAACGGGCGTATCTCAAGGGCACACACACTGATGAGGATGAGGTTTCCGTGCTCCAGCGGCCGGAACTCTTCCTGGCCGGGCTCGGCAGGATGCGAGGAACAAAAACGTGTATCATCGACACGGACACAAAAACTCGATAGTTTGGTGGGGGGTTGGTCTGGCACCACTGACCGACCTTTTTTCAGCTCAGCAGCTCGTGGGGCTGGTGGGACTTGTTTGTAAAACGCAAACGCTACGGATTACCCGTAGATGTATGCTCCCGGATCCGGGGCCAGGCGGAATACCGTGGGGATCGGTTGGCCACCGAAAAAAACCGGCATCCGGTAGCATTTATTACAAGCTATTTAGCATACTTTTTCATATCAGTTAATTTATAGCACTGTCAGTGCGGGATGAAACACATTGGGGCCCACCGGCAGCAACAAGCAAATCACCGGAGCAAAGCGCATACTAAAAACGACGGCCACATACGTAAGCCAAGGGCGCGCGCTCCAGTTGTTTATAGCTCAACGGCGATGAAATGTGCGGGATTCGGCAAAAAACACACTCTGAAGCCCGGAACACACCTGAATCAGGCTGGCTAAGACAGGGAAAATCTGATATAGTTTTTCGTCCGGCCACGTTCCGTTCCCATCCCGGCTGCGGCTGTGGGTGCAGCATAAATTATGGAGTAGCCAGAAATTTGTAGTTCCCACTCCGCCCTGGTAGTTGACAGCTTTACAGCGGTCTCTGCGTGGGTGAAAAATGTGGGCACATTTTATTGAACTATTATTTAACGGCAAATGGAGGGAAAAACACTGTCAGCACTCTGCAGCGAACGGTGCAGCGAAGGTATCTGCAGATTAACAGGCCGATAGCGGCTATAAATAAAAATGGTGGCCTTTTATGTTTAATTACTGCGTAATAAAAATAACCAAACGCAACTAATAACGTGGAATGGGTGATAGTGAATGATTGTAATAAGTTTAACCAATAAGCGAATGACCGCAACAGTGACCGTTTTGAATTCCACGCCTGAACAAAACATTTTCAACTCGATGGCATAAACGGTGGTTTGCTCTAAACAAACAGCAGGGCTTACTTTTCTTTTTTCCGTAAGCGAACTTTCATCGACCGATCGGTTGTCAGGTTGTTTGATGATGATTTTCAAACCAAAAAAAACTATAAAATCGGACTATTTTCAAAGAAATCCAATGTTTGTTACATAGAAATGAAAAATTCTACTTTATTCAAAGTATGCGCCAGCTCTAGATATACATTTCTCCCATCTTTCTGCTAAATATTGGATTCCCATTCGAAAGTATTCTTCGTCTTTTGAAGCAATCCAATCCCAAATCCAATTCAATTGGTTCAAATTGATCATTTGTTGTCAGTAGCGATCTGAATTAATGGTTTCATCTGGTTTTAGGAGCTTGTGGTCTTGTGGTCTTGTGCGATCTTCCAAAAACAAGGTTCGACAAGCATTTGATGCGATTTTGTCGCAGTTTTTTTTTCAGCAGATAGCAGAAAAGCAACGATCCCCGGCGAATGTTATTTTTAGGCACCGAAATCGACTTGATTTAACCTCTTCAAAGATAAGAAATCATTTACCTGAAGTCAAAACAAGGCAATGTTGCCAAAAAAGCAAAAATAGGAGGTCTAAATTGACAGCTAGAGCCATCCGGTTAATAGTCCGTTTTTATAGTTTCATAATTTTGTTTATGAAAAATCCGTAGAATAAAAATATGGGTCAAAATAACGAAACAAAAGTTGACCAAGGGTACAGATCATTCAACTCGGTTTCAAGAGTATTGTATCCTTAAACATGAGTTTGGCCTACGGCATAAAACATTTGTCCCTGCGATGGCAATAAACGGTGAAAAACGGTAATCTCCCTTCAATCCATATCAATAAGCACTTTCTGCTTTATCTTGCCGTTAGTGTTCCCATTTTTACCATTAAACTTTTCACCTTAACTCACCCATTGTTTGCATGATGAAAACGCTCAAAATCAATATATTGCTTCTTGTTTATCGGAACACATCAGAGGCACATGGTCCACCCCAGGGCCACGTGTTGGCACACGCGGCACAGGAGCAACCCGTAATAGCCCCTGCTCTGCCCTGCCAAATTACGGGCGAATACATTTTGCACGTGAAAGAGGTCATTATCACTATCGCTGGCCAGTGCCAATGCAATCCATGGCGCTGCATCGCTGAAAGCAATTTTGTGTCCCACATACACACGGTCCGAGTAGAGTAAACGACATGTTGATGACGGTTTCAATAACTGTTTCTTCCCACGACTCCCGACCCGACGACGATGATGGGCTGTGTGTGCCTCATTAAGGACCGCTGGGCCCCAGACGTGAGTGAGACCTGGCCGCGTCAGCACCCGATTTTCATCTCGAACCACCGCTCGAAGCGTCCGGCCGGGGATTCGATTCCATCGATTTTCGGTTAGCGTAAAGGGACGTAAAAATTTATGCTCCACATTTCCGGACGTCCATTAATTTTTCGTGTCATTTCACGACCTATCCTTTGTCAGTGTATCATTATCTGCTCGCCCGCTCGGGTCGGGTCAATTATGTTTTTTTCTGCATTTTGCTGCGGCAAAGCTGCACTCGGCCGATCCCGACTTTGTCCCATTTAAAAGACGACGCTTGCCGATTCACGTTAAATGTCCGCTGTGACGCACTGTGACTATACGTTGTCATTTCCCGGGTTCGTATTTTTTTTTTACTTTTATTTCATCATTCTCGACCACGTGTAGAGTGCGTTGCGCGTTGCTCGATGCTCGATCGATGATTTACGGCGGAATGGCGGATTTCGATAAACTCGTGCACGATTTATTTTTAAACCTACGCTTCACAACATAAATCCGCCCGCCCCCCAGCCGGCATGCCCGACTCTAAGCGCGGTCACTTTTTTCGTGCCATTCCCTGCTTCGCTGTGATCCCTTTTACGTCGATGGATAATTAATTCTGTGCAGTCACGGGGCTTTAATGCCTCGGGTGGCACGATATCGTTGCCAAATGCTGCTGCAGCCCACGCTTATGGTTTGTGATCGCCCATGTTCGTGTCCGTGCACCGTCCGTCCCGTACTAGGAACCGCACTTTTGGGGAATCAGATATGATTTATGTTCGCGTTGCATATTCATCTGCCACATCTGTCTCTGCCACAGAAGAACATGCCGCGTACGGGACCGCGATCATTTGTTTGATTCCGCTGTTTTTTTTGCGCCCGCTGTTTCTATCGCTTCAGGCATTTGTCTTTCTTTTTTTGCGTTGGAAGCCACAACGGTCTATTTTTCATTGTTTATCATGTTCACGTGCTCTGCTAACCAGCGGCCGGTGGTAACGTGCTGTTGTGGTTTGCAGTACATGTGTAAAAATATTTCACTTATTGTGATATTTCATGGTACCAATGTTGTGTGTTGAAAGCAAAACCCCCTTTCCGATAACCGCTTGCAGCTCGTCATTTATCAAGCAAAACAATCGTCCAAAAAGTTCACAGTAAACACTTTAAAGCGCTCCGACAGGTGTGGTGATTCGTGGATTAACAAACATTTGTAGGGCATTAGGGCGTCCGCTGATCCTTTTGCGGTGTTTGCTTCAGCACCAGCGCCGCAAGCCGGAATCGAATTTTATATTTAATCAGCAAGCTACAGGGAAAGATTATCATGTGAGTCGTAATGGTTCATAATTATCCGCTCACCGCTTACGTCGACGGCACCGAAGAGACCGAATTTTGCGCAATCACGAATACCCTACGCAACGGGCCATTTGCCGAGGCAATTAGCAAACCAACGACCAGCGCCGTCTAGCAGCGGTGAGCCCGCGGGCCCGTGGCGCATTAATCCTTCCAAAGCGCCAAATCAGGCCTCTCATCGGGACAATAACAGCCCCGGGACACGGGGGGGGATTTGGGAAAGGCTTAGGAAATTAATATCGATCTTCATTATCAATTTCGCTCACCACAAGCGAGGCTCGGGGAGCATTCTAGCCCGAAGCCCAAAACAATAGACATAATTTGTCCCTTACACGGCCGGCTCGGAGCTCGTGTGGAAGCTCGCAACATCGACGGCAACATACATAGTACCTAATGGTGCGTGCGGAGTATCTTTGTCGAAACATAAAGCCGTCAGAATATCGGCCGAAAAATGTGCGAAAACTATGCTGCTTAAGACCGTTTCGGAGCGCATCGATTTAATGGGTTCGCAACGATTGTCAACGTCGGTTTCCTGTAGCTTTGAATTAATTTGAAAAATCAAGACTCTTACTTACAAAAACCAATGTTTAACAATTAATACCCATGAATTTAATTTTGTCGTTCCACCTTTTCTCGTGTTTCCATTCCGGAGAGGTTGCACAAGTCTTTTCACCACCTGCAGGTGAGGTTTTTTTGGACACTATCACGGTCCAGCTCACGATTAGTGCTATTAGCATAATAAATTATCACCATCCAAAAGCGATCCGCAAGCCAACGCTGCAAGCTAACGCTGCACCACGGAGCCTCGCCGGACGGGGCACCGGCTTTTTAATTAAAAACTCTTCGATTATGAATTATTAACCATTTTCGTAAGTTATACTTTGGCGCCGCAGACAAAGTCTTAAAATATTGCCCATTATGACCAGGCAATGTTCCGGCCATTCTTACCTGGCCCGCGCGCCTCCGACGAAACTAGCGATAGTGAAACGGGAGGAGTATCACCTTCGACAACTCGACTCCGTAATTACCATCACGCCGTTAGCAGTAAGAAGTGAAAGGAAAGGAGACGATCATTAGACTGATTAAATCGAGCTTCAAGAGGATGGAGCACGCTAAAACGCGGCTAGTTTAGCGACGCCCGGTAATTGTTGTCACACCGGCATGTCGTTGTCATTATCACCCTGCAGTTTGATCTTTTCAAAATCTTATCACTCAAATTTACGTCATCCGTCACTATTATCTATCGGGCGAGTCGAGAGTCTATCATAAACAGAGCGCAGCCCATCATCATCATCGTCACCAGCGTCATTATCGACCCTGTGCGCTACTAAAATTACGGCACCGAGTCCCCGCCCCCACTGGCTGGACACTGCATGGGGATAAGTAATTAATTATCCTGTAAACAGTCTGTGTGGCTAGCGGCCCGTGACTAGTACCGTGCCGTGGTATTAAAGCGACCGGGGACATCAACACAGCGTGGCGCACCAGGCGCCTCCATCGCAATTCCGAGCTGATTAAAGGTAAACAATAGAACAACACGGGGTGCCCTTCCCGGGATCGGGAGTGAAAACAGTCAAAATAAATTTATGCACAAAAATCAAATATTGTTACTGCTAATCGCGATCAGCTCATCCACTGATTGGTTCAGGACCTGATCGATGTTCCCTGTGCCCGGCGTAATACGGTTGTTAAAACGCACATTGCACGTGTTTCGATCCGATTTTAATAAATATTCAATAGGCTGGGAGTGAAATGTTTGTATTGACAACCGAGCACCATATCGGGGAAAAAGCAGCCCAGTTGCCCATTTTAATAAGTTCGAGTAAGGTCCGGTCGGCCCCAATGCCAATCCCACTACTAGCGTAGGCCTTGCGTGTACGAAACTGTGTAATTATCGATTATTATTTACTCACAAAACGTGCGACGAATTCTACATTTCTCTCTCGCTTTGTCTCCGTACCCGTAATGATGCCATTACCGCCAATACTCTGCGGGCTGCGTATGCAAATGATGACCCGAGAGCTAGACGAAATATGGTGCACGGTGGTCTTTGGCCGGCATCCGGTATTGAGCCGGGGAAAAGTGCCTGCGAAAAAAACACGATGCGTGGGAATAGAGCTTTCCTATTGCCACCATAAATTATGCGCCTGAAAACCACTGTCGATCGCGGACAACGCGCCACTCGCGCAGCAATGGTAATTCATTTGAATAACGCACCCCATTCCGGGGTTCCCGTAATGAACTATGTTAATCAGCTCTGGGCCGTTTTTGGTGAGTTTAATTACGGACCCGGAGGGACCCGCGGGGGAAGCCTGGAAAGCCGGTCCCGATCCCGGTGGCCCGCTCATGTGCTAATGTTTCGATGCAAAAACGATGTTATTTTATTTACAAACCCATCCCCACCCCATCACCCATTGGGGCGTTTGCTTGTGTCAACACCCGCTCTGGAGCGCCCCCCTCGGTGGAAGCCATTGTCAGTGAGATGGCAAAAACCTGCGGTACAAAGTACTCACTTTCGGTTACGAGTCGGGTCAGTCGAGGGGTCTTTTGCAGCAACTTTTTCGCCGCCAAGCACTGGGTTTAGAGTGGGTTTTTGGTGAAAGCGCAACAGAACCATGTTACGCTTACGGGAAGCTCCTTCCCGCGGCATAGATTGAACCGGAAACGGTAAAATAGTGCCACTCCATTAGCCATTGAAGTAGTAGCATCGGGCTGAAGTTAAAATGAAACCGTCACCGTCCTTTATGCTACGGGAGCGTTTCAAATTCAATTGACAGGCTTCAAACAATAATGAATGTCCCGTCCCGAATGTCAAATAGAAAAAAGTGAGCGGTGAACGTTTGAACGGGGCCGATCGGCAGGCTGCAAATGCTTAGTTTCCCCAGCAGGCTTAGCCAGTGAATAGCAATCAAATGTCTTTTCGAAAAGTGCTCTACACAACAGTACTGCGCGACTATTTCATCCTTTCATTTCAAAGAACAGATAAGAGTGGTTTTTTAATTCAACTTTGTTTAAACTCTTAAGCATTAATTGTATTTGTCGAATCGTTTGACTACGTTAGTGAACCATGCATTATGCAAGATGCCTTTGGGAGCAGCATCTCCTCCACTGCTGGTGAGCCTTATCCCGGGCCTGGTCGGTGCTGTTTAACTAACGAAGCATTGTCTAATATTGTTGCTATCTTTTTCAGTCGTTGATCGTTACCGTATTGTGATTATAAAAGCGTTTCATTTCATTCACAAAAAGGCGATGAGTACATATCAAGTTAACGTTAAGTTTTGCTTGAAGAAATGCTTCCGAAAAATATTGGTAACCCGACCCGAAGTAATCTATGTATAGTAAATAATCCGGAAACACAGCTTAATATGCCAATGGTAGGAATGACCTCGATGGATGACAATTTAATTAGATCCATCACCGCCACCGAGTGTTAAGCAGGAAATCTATCCCATTTAATGGTGTCGTTTGTATTGTTTAGCATTGTTTTTTCACCTTCATGGTTTGATCTTACCGTGCCGAGTCGATGGCAACGGAAACAACGGGCTCACGAGGGTTCGTCCGGCCAACATGCACCGTTGCACTGTTGACCACAATCATCGGCATCGATGGCCCAGCATCGCCGTTACGCTCAGATCCTGTGCATAAAACATGCCCAAGGCAGCAGACACAAGGACACAGGCAAGTCTGGGTCCGGGTAGGGCAAGCGCAGAAGTCAAGTGACATCGGCCGGGAGCTCGGGCGCGGTCGGACCATCGGCCAGGGACCCCAAGCGGTTGTTGTGGCTTTCGGAGGGGGCGCGGGGACATGTCAATTAAAATTTATTCCCACTTCCACAGCACCGGACGGCAGCTGTTACGAATTCATGTTATTATACCAATTAACCTGTCATTCTGACCGCTAAACATCGCACTATTTGCCATCGAGCCAGCCAGCCAGCCCACCGAGGAGCGGTATCGGGATATCGGCCCTGTCCACATCGAACCAACTCCGAGAGAGTGACAGAGAGAGAGAACTCGTGGTCCTCCGGGGCCGCGTTTGGCGAAATGGCCCCCACTTTGGCGATCTCCCCGTTGACAAGCGATGCCCTATGAACCGTCGGATGCCGGCGAGGTCGGAGCCGCTAGGTCGGAGCGTTTCAACGACAGACTGTCCACCGCACGCTTGGCTCTCTGGTCCGGGCTCTTGGATGTCCCGGTTTCTTTCAGATACTTCCAGTTCGAGCATCGCCACGGAGTTTGGGATTTCTGTGAACTTCCCCACAGGGTGAGCAACTTGCCGGCGCAATACAGCTAATTAAATGCATGCAGTTTCAGCCATCCTTGCTCCGACCCGGGGGCCAAGATTTTGAAGTGTAGCCACTAGAGAGACACACACCCTATCAGGGCATGGGAAATCACTGGAGCCTGCGGGTCCTGCGGGCTCGCAAAGTTAGTCTTCGGTACGGGGCTTGAAAGAAACTCAAACTGTCATTCCCATAAAGCTCGGCCCCGGATACGAAAGAAGACCCGGCGCACAACAATGACCCGCCCGGCGTCCCGGGCCACAACTTTCTTATCGACCTTACGGCCCCCCCCTACCCCCTTTGATGGACCCCCTGGACGGATCAGTGGCTCTGGTAACCCGATAAGCTGAGCTGAGCGCTACATAAATGGCCAATCTTCATGAGCACACAGCGCCACAGCGGAGATGGCGTCCGGAGTTGACTGTAAAATCGAAGCAAAGTGAAACACTGGATACTTTCATCATTTCCCGCAGCCCGTGGTCCCGGCAGCTCCTTCCGGGGGCCGCCGGATTGGCAATGCAATCTCTCGAATGCTTTTCTGCACGACCCACGCCCGTCGGTCGGCGAGTCACCGGAGCAGAAGTTTTACCAGCACCGAACACGGAATGGCTCAAATATCCTACTCATATACCCCCGTAGCTCAGGGGAGGAACTCCTACACGTCGTTCTCGGAACTATTACAAAGCCCGAGCGCGGGCGGTGGTGGGACAAAAAGCGGGAGAAAAGTGTCACCTTTTATCGTCAAATTTCAAACATAAAACTGCTGCTGGCCAACCGGGACAGCAAGCTGGCTGGCTGGCTGGCTAGACGGTACTCCTGCGAATAAGGTCAAATTACCGAGCGCTCCAGGCCAGGCGGGCGCTGTGAGTTTCATTCAAGCTCAGTCCAGACGACTCGTCGAAGGCCGGCCCATTAAAGCGGATCGCACCGTTAAGGGAGTATGCTGCCTCTCTGTCTCGGGCTGGTGAGTGATTAAAAATTTAGGCCAAAAACTATTCTCGGTTCCGCAATCCAGGCAATGGATGGCGAATCTAATGATTTGAAAGGTTTTATGGGCGGTTCCTGGCCCGATTGGGCGAGCCGCTTGGGGGCCATCAGTGTGTTCGTCGCATTATGGACTATTTATTCTATACAGATCATTGGTCGCCACAAATGCCCTTCCGATGGTGTCGTTTGACGTCACAGGTAATTTGTCTGCCAAACAGTCCGTTATGTTTATGAGCACACGATGGCCCCCAAACTACCCATTGACCAACGTTTAGCCCATAAAGTTAAAACCCTCGAATTCACACAAGTGCCCAGCACATAACGCTCACACAGTAACCTCTGGTTGCTATACTCCAAGGGCTCCACCGCCTGAGCTGTCAAAGTTTGCAAGCTGTCAGATGCATAGTAAGCTCCGGACCGTGTTAGTTGTGTTTATTATGAGCTACGGTAGATGCGGAACGCTCTACTTTTCGCAGAACGTGAAGCCGGTGGTGGACACGATCCAGTCCAGGTAGGATGTGACGCGCGTGCTGACACTGGGGAAGCTGGAGGCACAGGACACCCCGTACGCCACCACACCAACCTCGTACACCAGCTGACTGCTCGGGTCGGTGTAGTACAGTGGACCGCCGGAATCGTTCTGGCACGTGTCGTTTCCGGGCGTGAATGTACAGATCTGGCTGGACTGGATCGTTTGCGATAGCTTCGTGGAACAATCGGCCTGCGTGATCACGGTAAGTGTGGTTTGTAGCAGTTCCGCCGACTGTGGCGCACCGAAATCGATCGTTCCCCAACCGAGCGCATTGACGCGGGCACCGACGAAAGTGCTCGTCCCGAATCGGAACGGCAGACAGACCCGTCCGACACCGGGATTGAACACGATCTGGTTGGTGGTTCTCACGAGCGCTATGTCGTTCACTTTCGTCGCACTATTGTAGCTCGGATGTGGCACAAACGTCGAAAGCAGCATGGCCAGCGAGTACGGCGTATCGTTCGCAGCCTTCACATTCTGTTCGCCCACCAATAGCACCGTGCTGGACACGCTCCGTTGCAGCAGACAGTGAGCCGCCGTTAGCGCGTAGCGATCGGTCACTGCGGAAAGAAAGGAAGGAAGGAAGGCTATCACTCGGCGCCACTAGGCTTCAACCAGGCCGGAAACTAACCGATGGTAGAACCGCAGAACACCTGCTTCGTGCCGGCATCAACCAGGGCCGACATCATTGGAAACTCGTTCGGTATCGTCGGGTATCCGCCAACGATCGTGGCCTGTTGTGGGAAATCCGGACGCACTTAAAGGACAAAGAACTAAAATCATTTCAGATCCCGTCTACATACCGTCTTGCGTCGTCCACAGTCGCACGAAATCTGCAGAGCCGTAATCTGACACCGGAAGCGGCCTCCGGTCGTGGCGTTACTTCCGATCAGTGCCACCACCAGTTTGTTGTACGTCGACTGCACGTTGAACGTGGTGGTCCCACAGCGTAGCTGCGCGTCGGCAAGATTCGAATCACCGCTCAGCGAGATGGCCAGCTTATCATAGTAACATCCGGTGCTCGATGGCAGATACATATCGTAGCACTGCATGTAGAGGTAGTTTCCCACCGGGGCGTTCACCGTGTACCGACACTTGGTCCCCGGCGTGTAGTAGTTGGGATAGTTTGGCGACTGAATGTACGCCGTCTGACCGGAAGTGTACGTGTACGTGTAGTCACAGGTCCCGTACTGGGCGGTGGCCACACCAAACAGCGCCACCGAAAGCACACCGATCACCGACCACCCGTTCATCATTGGAGCTGTTTATCCGATAACGTTCGATCACCGAACGACTTGATCGGCGCGGCTGGCGCACAGTTTTAAGTACCCGGCCCGGCGCCGTCGCCTTTTCGCAATCGGGGGCCGCTAGACCTTAGGTCAACCCAAGCCCTTCCGCCGAACTCCCGTGCGAGGCTCTGGTGGCGCGCCGAACGAACTGCCGAACGGCTGATCAAACACACGCCATCGGCGTCGTCGGCGGTGGCGGGCACGAAATGCTGTTTTCCGTGGAGCCATCTTAACGACGCAAACAACAGGGCTACCGATAATGGAGATCATTCACAAACCTCTCCGGGCGCAGCGCCCTCTGGCGGACCGGGCGAAATCTTTGCCAAAATGGCCACAAACAAAAACAACCCGGTGCCCGGATGTGTCGTTATCCGGGACCGCGTGTGTCTACAAAGCGATCCTAAGAAGTGTCGAAGACCTCGACGTACGGCGGCGGGACGGAATCAGTAGGATTCACACAGGAGAGGTAATGACAAAACATCTGTTTAAAAATTACAAAATATACACCACTCATTGTTCGTTATCTGCAGGCTATGGCGTGAGCGAGAGAGAGAGAGAGAGTGGAGAACTGTCGATTGCGGAGATAGGCACTGCGGAACAACGGCTCGCGTTAAGATAACATCTTATGTAGTGGCGGTTTTTTGTCAGCCGATCGTAGTTCGTCATATGATATCAGAGCGCACCCGAAATGAGGGCCGTTCAGTAACGGTGCGGCATTCCAGGAGCATGATCGGGAGCTTGTACCCTCTTATCACCACCATCACGCTGCTGGCGTACGGCGCGGGTTCCACGTACGCCCAATTTACCGGATGTGACCGGACGAAGAGCTTCACCACCGGCGAGGTGTACTACGTCGAGTCGCCCAACTATTCCAACTACTTCTCCAAGGGCACGAACTGCCGATGGCTTCTAACGGCCCCGGCCGGCAACACACTCTACATCAACTGTTACGATATGGTGCTCGCCTCGGTACGACCATGATACGCCGCACAATCCGCACCGCACTAAAACCTCCTACGAACCGTTCCTTTCAGACCTCCCAATGCTCCGGTGATCGGCTGGAGATCTCGCTCAAGAATGATCCGACGCTGGCATCCGCCAGTCGGTACTGTGGTCAGCAAACGTTCAGCACGCAGTCGACCGGGAATCAGGTGACGATGGCCCTACGAGCAACCGCCACGTCCACCGGAGGTCGCTTCCGGTGTCAGGTTGTAGCACAAGCGCCCGCTGCCAAGTGTTCCTGTGGGTTCCGAAGAACGTCCAAGATCGTCGGTGGTGTACAGACGCTCGTCAATGAGTTCCCCTCGATGGCCGGGCTGGTCGACTCGACGTCACGGAATGTTTTCTGCGGGGCCACGATAAGTACGCCCTGCCAGGTTGGTCTACTCTCCATAACGTGACATTAATGCCACCGTCCTTGAATTGCAGTTTCCAACTACCACGCACTGTCGGCCGTACACTGTATGTCCGGGCGGAGTATCTCCGCCACGGGGCTCCTGGTGGGGGATCACAACCTTTCGACCGGCACTGACACAAGCTACTCGATACTGTTGCGCGTAGCGTCCATCACCAACCATCCCAGCTATCAGGCGAATCCCTCGAGCAACGACATCTCGATCGTGCGCACCGCGGACCAGATCGTGTTTAACGCCGGCGTAGGACCCGTCTGTCTGCCGTTCAAGCAATCCACGGCCACATTTGCCGGCTCCGTCGTCGTAGCCACCGGCTGGGGTACGCTTGACTTTGGGTCACCGGCTTCGAAGGTGCTGCAGAAGGTGTCGCTCAACGTTATCACGCAGCAATCGTGTCAATCGCAGATGCCAAACATCCTCGCGTCACACATCTGCTCGTACACGCCGGGTCGGGACACCTGCCAGTACGATTCGGGTGGCCCCCTCTATCTAACCTCCGGCAGCTACCTCTATCTGGTAGGGGTCGTCAACTACGGGGTCGGTTGTGCAACCAGCAAACCATCCGTTAGCGCTCGCGTCACTTCGTACCTCTCGTGGATCCAGAGCAATACACCGGGCGTTTCCTACTGTACTCCGTAGTTCCGTCGTGTGCTCTGGAAATAAACACATCCGTTGCCTCTTGAAGCGCATTGCGTCAGGTCTAGAACAAGCGTGTAGACGCACGCGATCGCGTAAATCATGCGCATGACTAATCGGTTCTCGGTTCGCGGTTCGGGACCCCCGAACTGCGTCCACGGCTCTCTGCGCAAGGTGGTTCTCTCTCTCACTGACCACCACAACCACCAGCGCACGATCGGGCACGGTATGACGAGAGATATCGGCCACCTTTCCCGATGGCCAGTCGATGGTCAGTTTTCGCTGGTTAAAGATCAGATCAACCACCGCCGCCCAGGATTTTCGATCCCCAATCGCCTCACTGAGAAGACTTTCGCACGGACGGTGTTACTTCGTGTTGATGTGTGTGGTGTCCACTTGAGCCCCGTTTGCTCGCCCGCCCGTGATCAACCATGACCACAGCCGTCAACGCTGGCTGGAAGCTGGATGGTGAAGAAAAAGGTACCCAGCGTTATCCGGACTACGGGAAGGATGTGTGTGGCTACGTTTTTCGCCGTGCATCGCAATATCATCGCTTCGTGGTGGCGTTCGTTACACAATTTCGAACGCCGACGGCCCACGAAGGGGCCGGCATCACTTCGATTTCGCAATTTTTCATCATTTTTCTTCGCTGCGATCACCGTTTTGCGTGCTTGCGTTGTATTTTTAAACCTTCAAAAACCGGCCGCAACGACGCGAGAGTGTACTGGTGTAGGTGCGCGCACTCGGGGGGCCAGTGAATCCGTTGTGAAGGTGTGCGGCCCGTGCTCCGCTCGGTGTCCGCCACGTCAGCTGTGTCCGCGCCGGTGGTGGCCGTGAAAAAAGGAGTGAAAGAAAAGGCCTCACTTTTTACGCCGAGTGACGCGCGCTGACGAACGTCTTCGGCCAGCTTTTCTTATGCTACAATGGCGTCGTTGCTTTGCCCCCCTAAAAAAGAGATATTTTATAATTACAACAAAAAGGCAGAAGGGTGAACACCACTTATCGTGAAGCTTGTAAATAATAGATTCCGCAAAATGGCGAAAATATGCCTACTCCTTGGCGGTTTCAATGTGTACCGATTCAGCCCAAAGGTATCAAAGAAGGCATTGATCGAACGTCGAAAAGCTGTCAAAGTGTTTGAATGGATACAAGGAGTTGTTAATACAAGGTGAATGGTGCAAAAATGGTGATTTTTCTCTTCGATGGAGTCCATTTTAGGTTGATGCCCTCATCCAATTACGGATCAAGCAATAGCAAAGGAAGCTCAATCGATTGACTATTTGCCAAGGATGAAACATGTTTCAGTGAGTTCGGCGTGAAGTAGTAATTGAACAGCAAACAAACTATTATTTAAAGGACCACAATCTGTGTCGCAAAATCGGCATCAAATTCGGGCGTGAAATTGACAACTGAACCATCAACCCATTCGCGTTCAGCTAGAGAAGTCTTGAATGGAGCCGGCTCACGGGACGGGTGTGAATCGCTTTGAGGCGTGTGTTTAGAATCAATGTAAATCCAATTTCTCCTCGACCGCGATTTGATAACGCGCTCACCGCAGCCGAGAGCCATTTCGATGCCCGACCGACGAGAACGATGAATTCAATAATTACCACAAATGATAGATTCGATTCACAGAGCCTCCGGCGCCCGTAATCGGGCGCCCGCAGCGAACCGAAATTCAATCAAACTCACAGAAGCAACCGGCGAGCCGGTTGCTCCCCAAGCTTCCCGCGGGTGTTTCCATTACACCCTCGGATTGGTGGTCCCCGGAGCAGCCGGCTGCCAAACGGCCAATATGCAATCCGAAGACGACGTCGGCGCGCTGTTGCGCACCGTATAATCAGATTCACGTGCCCCCACGGCCTATAGCAGAGTAGCAGTAGTAGCTCACCGCTAGTCACCGCAATCCGCACGGAAGCCGATCCCCAACCGACCGAGGCGGGACGTGCGTTTTCTCTTAATTGAAGGTACGGAAAACTTTTCCACTTTCCACCCGTCCACCGGAGGCGTAGGGAGCCGCCGGCTAGTGTTTCTAATGGCACGGTGGCCCAAATTACGGGCCCATTAGGACCGGCCCGGAGTGGCCCCAAAAGAACCGGTGTTTTGGTGGTGGCTGATGGCGGGGCCCAAGCCACCAGCGGCGGCACGACACATATTCTCGTGGGCGCAATAAATACGGGACGTGTGGAAAATTATGTTCCCGCCCGCCCGACGCTTCGCAGGCTCTTCTTCGCAGCGGTTCGCAGACCACCGAAGGGAATAAATCTTGATAGCCGGGAAGGATCGCGCACCGGGCGCACACCTCTCGTAGGTCTTAATTTACCCCTCGGTGCCGGTGCCTCTCTCTCGGGTGTATTATGAGCAAATAATTGTGCATAATTGCTGTGCTCGGGTTCGATTCCCGGGTTCCCGGAGCCTTCGCGGTGGAAAAATGGGCCACGAGGCTCGCTCGCGCAGGTCGACTAGACTAATGGCCTGCGCGACATAAATCAATCTGCCAGGGACCGTGAGAAGCGACTCGACACAGCATACCTTCGCGGGACGCACCAAAGACCCTGATGCTTGGCGAGCACCACATGAGAGCCACGGCGGGCGAATTTCTAATCAAAATCATCGAAAAAGTTTTCGAATGCAGGCACCGAGAGCATTACCGAAAGCCGGCACCTTTTTGGCTCAAGGCTCAAGGCTTAAATTATGCACGGCCGCTCAGAATTACGCCGTTCGCAAAGGGGCCACACTGCCACTGCTGCTGAATTTTTAATAATCTAGCAATTCACCGACACCGTATACGGTGCCCGGAATTGTGCTTGCGTTAGAAACAATGAGCCAATACAACGGAGGCGCATTGCAATGAGCCTCCCCGGCAAAAAAACGGACAGAAAGTGTTAACCGAAAAAACGGGAGCCAGAAAAAAGGAGCCAACCAGGTGGTCGGAGTTCTCGAGAGGGGGCCCCATAAGAAGCCTCATTTAATAAGTTTCGTGGCCGTAAATCCGAATGTTAACGAGGGCCGTGATCGCAGCAACGCCGGCCTTAGCGTAATCTCTTGGCTTGCGTGCGTGCACAAACACACCGCACGGGACATAATCTTCTTTCGGGCCCCATTCCCTGGCGCAGCCTTCCTGGAACGACCGCGGGCACCGAATTCGGCGAGATCCGCGACACGTTCAACCCGTTTCTTTTTTATGCTGATACACCCAGGAAGTAGATGTTAACATCGCAACTTGATTGCCTTGTCTAAGATGGCAGCGGTTCCCATGTCCCGGAGCAGGCAACCCGTCCTGCGCCGAATGTGCACGAGTAAACGATTACATCGTTGATTGCATTCGGTATTAAAATTAAAAGCAAAATCTAGCCATCACTTTACTGATGCCCACCGACTGGCGGGCCGGCCGGCCGGTGTCTGGCAACCTTCCGGGAAGCGTTCCACCGAGTGAGCGAGAGTCCGGCCCGAGAACCTATTCTTCTATGCACAATCTCATCTCTCTCTGATTGCCCCCGTTTGGCCTGTTTGGCCCGGGTCCCGGAGCGACCAGGGCCCAAAAAAAAGCGACCGACAACCGAATGTAGTATTTTGTTGTAATTTACCTGGCCGAACGCCGGCCGGGCACAGTCATAATTCCAGCAGCACCGCCGCAGGCAGAGCCCGGCCCGGTACGGGTTCGAGTGATTTGTTCCATTTGTACGACCATTTGTCTGGCTTCTTGGCGTGTTCCGCTCGGTTTCCGTTTGGCTGTGCCTTTGTTCGGGGCGCACCGGTCCATAACCTATGATTTCCGGTGGGCACCCGTGCGCCCCGACGTTTGATAAGTGTCGAAGATGTTGGGTGCCGGACTGAAAAAACCAGCTTTTGAGTCACGGCCGGCGGCCGGCCGACCGATAAGCGTTCCCGGAAGGGATGTGCCGTGATTGATGTTCCGTCCGACGGTCGAATTCTATGGCCAGTTTCTTCGAAGAACTGTTTAACCACTCACCTTTCAATCCGTGTGGCCGGGTTCCGAAGTTCTCTCCGGTTGCGGGCGGAATGAAATTATAAATATTTTATCAACACCCTTTATCTGTTTCGCCGCCAGCGTGCTACATCGAGATAGAGGACGACGGCCAGCCATACCCGGGTGGCAGCAGCGGCCAGACTCGCATCGGCCAGCAGCCCGATGAGAGCGATCCCAAAACTGATGACCCAAACCACGGCTGGACGGAGCGGTGGAGCAACCTGCCGGACCACATCCTCGAGCGCATCTTCTCGCATCTCACCCTCAAGGAGCGGTACTATGCGAGCCTGGTAAGCGGGACATCCGGGCGGCACCGGGTGACGCTGACGATGATGCCGATAATAATAATGATCACCCGTTTGTGGTGGACCGGGGAACCGAGTGATCCGATTGATTAATTGTGTTTTCTTGACGGCGACAGACCTGCTACGGATGGTACCGGGCTTTCTATCTGCCACACGTGTGGTCGAGCTTCCTGGTGGAGGACGCGACGCTTGGGCGCATGAAGTACAACTACTACTCCGGCTGGCAGCCGGTGCTCGATCACTCGCGCCTCCAGAGCTGCCTGCTGTCGGTCGGCCAGCTCATCCGGGGCCTCGACTTCCGGCCGCAGGTTAGCTTCAACAACATGTTCCAGTTCATGTCGCTCATCTCGTGGGCGATGGAGCAGAACGCCCGCGGCCCGACCGGTTGCCCCGCCGAGTGGGTTGGCTGCGGTTCGCGCATCCGCTCGCTCCACTACCTCTTCCCGTGCAACATGGCCTACAGCGAGGACCCGGAGTCGATCAAACTGTTCGGCACCGGCGGCCAGCTGCTGGCCGCGCTCAAGCGGCTCATGTACTGCTTGACAAACCTCACGTCGCTGTCCCTGGTCGACCTAATGCTCGAGCGCTACGAAGCGAACCACCTGCTGGACGAGGTGCTCGAGTCGTGCTGCCTCGTGCTGCGACGCCTCTGCCTGGTCAACGTGACCAGTGTCCACTGTCCGATTATGCACATCGGCCTCTTCCTCAATCTACAGGTGAGCCCACCCGCCCTTGCGTGTGTGTCCGCTTGTGATGATATGTCGTAACGAAGTTACGGCCGACTCCTCTCGGCGGCGTAGACGACTCTATTTTCGGAACGACACCGAGACCGGACTGAACCTGGAAACTGATACCAATCAGCAGACTTCAGGCACACACCAGACAGAGCCTGTCAACAGATCGTTTTTCATATCCTCGCTGACTCATTGTCCGGACCGAGCGACTCGAGCGAGAGAGTATACTTTCCCTCATCAATTTTCCGCTCGCTTTGGCATTTGACGCCGCACACAGGAGTAGTTCCCGAGCCTCCCGAGCCCCGCTCTCCGGACCGGGACCGGACGTCACTCCTGTTGACGAGAGGGCCCCCCCAATTTGCATAATCATTCAATTTGTAACCCAAACCCTTCACTCACCACCGACGAGATGCATAAATACTGACTTTTGGTGGGCCGCGCCCATTCTGCACTGCGGACGGTTTCGACGATTCCGGTTGCACACCGGATTCCTGCTGGCAGAAGGTGGCCGTTGAAGATATTTAATAACCGAAAGCGATTAATCACGCCCGCAGGTCCTCGTAGTGTCACCGCAGAGCCTGGACGACGACGTGCTGGCCCTGCTGGCCGACTCGAAGGTCAAGCATCTTACGCTGCTCCAGAACCGCTACACACCTCCGGCCCTGGCCATCAGCCCGTGCTCGGCCAAAGCGTGGCTCTCCGTGCGCCGGGATAATCCACGGCTCCGGGTACACCTGCGGGTCGAGTCCACCAGCAATGCCCTCATCCTGCTCCAGCCCGAGGCCCCGGTCAGCAGCATGATTTATCAGACGCCCAAAACAAAGGTACTGCCCATAGCTTCCCCTACGGCGGCGACTCTTGGGCGCGTTGTTGACGGAGCTGAGCCCTGGTATTTACCAACTTGGGCGCACATACGACCACACGAGATTATAATCAGGTTTTAGGATGTAATTAAAAATGCATCGTCCACAGAACGTCGCGCTTTGCCCGGACCACAAACAAGCACCGATCAAACAACGAGAACTTACTAACACGGGACCGCCTTCGGAGCGCCACTAAAAAGTGGACTCGCTGGCCGGTGCACCGGAAGTCCCTTCCCAGTCTGCCGGACATTGGGAGTGCGGCACAAACAACGCACCGAGCGACGAAAGCGATTGTAATAAATTTCATTGTTTTCCCAAGCGCCAACTCCGAACTCGGTATTGTAAACTCGCGTATCTGACAGCTAGCCGTGCGCATATGGGTTAGAGCACGGCGCCGACTCCGCGCCGACGAAAGTCGAACGCAAAAGTTGCGGAACTACCTTTCGCGTCGGCGCTTGTTAATTGAGTTTCGGTGATAGTTTTGTGAATTGTTAGCCGTCCTGAGCCACCATTCTCCGCAACGTGAAACTCGCAAAAATCTCGCCCCTTACGGTGGCCGCATTGTCGCAATCTCCGTCAACGAAGGGAGCCTTTCAGAATTTCTGATGCACTGCATTCTGTAAATAATATCTATCTTCTTGCAGATTACCTCCCACCAGCTGGTGGCGGCAGTCGACTCCTACAAGTACACGCTCACCATCTACGGGCACGAGCAGTTTCTGGTGGGCGAGAAGGGCAGCACTAAGACCGCGTTCCTGGAAGCCAGCTTCGAGGACCGACCCGACAGTTTGCTCGTCCTGTTGGTGCGCTCCTGCCCGGCACTGAACACCCTGGTACGGTTCGGTACACCTCTCTTCGGCCGGCTCACAATGACCACCCTAAATCGCTGTCTCTCTCTCTCTCTCTCTCTGGCTCTCTCGCCTCAGATGATAAGGGAATGTATCTCGACCGCCACGCTGCTGCTGATTGCCCGGACGGCGCACAACTTACGTCACCTGTACATCGCCCGGACCCTGGTGAAGGTGGGCTGCGATTGGCCTCGGAATCCGGACTGGACGGATGAGTTTTTCCGCTGGCTCACGAGTACGGCGCGATCCCTCGACGCCACCGAGCGGGAAGTGGGCCGCATCCTGGATCACCCGTCCTGGCGCATGCTATCCGAGGACCAGTTCCGGGCCACCTCACTGACCCGTCATGTAACCTTTTAATTGAAGTGCGCCTAGCCAGACCACTGGACAATGGCGCGTCGTTGTGTCGTTTGATCTTCCGGACTTCGGCCCTTTAAGACGAGCGGCTTACGAATGCAAATGATAGGTCACGGACGCAAAAAAGGATCAGCAGGATGCCCCACACATAAATGTACCTTCGATAAAAGGGCTCGTGCCATTAACCGGGTGGCATCGTGATTTTAATTAAGCGAAATTAACAGAACCGGGTTTGTTTTTTCCGCGCCCGGAACTCGGAAGTGCCGCAATCCAGCTTCCTTGAGCCAAAAAGATGGTTCAAAAGCCCCCCAAACACCTACCCAAAGCGGTTGAGTAAGAGAAAAAGTGGGACGGTTATCCCAAACTTTCAGGCTTCATTATTCACGACACTCTGTCACCTTCGGCGGCCGCTCGGCGACCCCAAAGCAACCCGACGAAGGACCCGGGTCGAAAGAGAGAGAGACAGAGAGAGGGGTGTAGTGAAAAATTCATCAAAACTAACAGTCGACAACAAACTTTCGGTCGACAGCGGGGGACCTCGCCGCCGCCCCATCATCCCAGCCTCGGTCAACAATATGGATTCGTTAGAAACCAATCGACCACCGGCCATCAGACCGGGCGGGTAGTTCCGGGGATAGCAGCTGGAGCCCCGGCCACTGTCTATTATTTACCGGGAACGCCCGGAGAGACCGAGCTCAAAACACCCGGGAGCGGTCGGTATGTGTGTCCTGGCCTCGCCGGGAACGTTCCGCAAGAGTCGCCAACTTTCTTCGAACGACAAAGTGCTCTCGTGCTCTCGAGCGGGCTGGCGAACGCTAACTAATTGCTAACTATTCAATGAAATTTTACTATCACAAACAGAGTGCAAAACTATCGGAACGTTTGCCGAGGCCAGCAAGCAGCAGCTTCCGGCCGGCAGCTTCCGGTGCTCGGGCGACCGACGAGTTTCCGACACCGAACGGAACGGGAGAACAAGAGTAAATAAGCTTCTTATTAATTTGTCAGTGAAAATGGATGATAAAAATGCGCAAACAGACAGGGCCAGGGCAGAGCCGACAGAGCCGGTAGTTGAGGCCATGTGCTTTGTAAATAAGTTTCGCAACGTGTGTAAGGTTTGCAGTTGTTCTGTGACAACTTATCGATCTATTAATTTGTGATACGTGTGATTGTGAACATTGAAAATGTGTCGATGAGCAAAGGAACTCTATTTATTGCACCGGCCACACTTAGGCGGCCGTATTTTATATTTTTGTTCCAATTTAAAACAATAAAACCCACCAACTCCACCAACCGTACAATTTGATTCAATTGAACAACAAACCGATCGACGTAAATCGCCAATCGTCGTGGCAAATCGGGCGAAAGAATCAATCCACTTTCTTGGGCTCCCAAGTGACACCAGTGACGGCGGCGTGGCACCCGGTGTCGCTATCGTGTCGCTTATCATTATTAAGTACTCATCAAATTTTTGCGCCCGAATGCTCCGGCGCTCCTTCGTATCATCATCGCCAGCATCGTGTCGCTAAAGTTTTTCGATTTCTCGCCATCATTCGGGCAACTTTCGTGTGATGGTTTTTCTTTGTTTGCGCTTTGCGGAGCTAGCAGCACCATCACGCGCCGGAGTGTGTTAAATTTCACACGACCCCGGCACCAATCTCGGTTCCAAATTGCTTCGCACGCACTTCACGTGAGCTTCAGAGTTCACGTATTGCCGTTTGACAATAATATTTTCGTCGTTTGGAAGCGAGCAAGCAATCGCTACGATACAGAACCCGGCCAGGACTTTCGGTAAATTGGACCGGAGCACGATGGGCTCAAGAGTTCGCGCACGACAGTAAGGACCGGTGCTTTGCATAATTTTTTCTCCAACACCCCGCGATTCCGATTCGATATTAACACAGATGGCGACGGCGAGCTCGTAGCTAAGCGTAGCTGTCAAGTGGGCAAAATATCGATCAAGTGCTCGTTGAGCCGTAAAACATGGTTCACCGTACGGTCTGGCATGGTTTGAGGCCACACCGAACACTTACCGGAACAGCCGAGCCTGGGGACCAGAAATGCGGAACACTTCAAATCAATTGAATGCCAAGACCTCATCCTCTCACAGTTGATGCTGTCAATTTGCCTAACAAGGTAAAGGTAAACATATACACCGCAACGGAGAGATTTATTGGCGAGTGCATTGAATGGCCACCCGGGGTCCGGGGTCGCTCTTTCCGAAGGTCCCCAAACGATGCGCACAGATAAAATTACAATATTACGTGCCAATTGGTGGTGGCGAAACAATTCCAGCTCCGGAGTGCCGCAGGATGTGTTGTGTATCACGCACCGCGCCAGAGACTCATAATTAATTGATTACTTTTTCTTCTTCTTCGGTGCCGGCAAGTCCCGGCAATTTATTCGCCGCCATAATTCCACGCCGTGTTCCGGTGGCCGGGCTTCATCAATAAACCATACCCATTCTCTCTCTCTCTCTCTCTCTGTCCCCAGGGATGCTCCGTGGACGTGACGCCCAACTGTGACGGTAACTGCAATTAATTCAATTGACAAAAATCGCCAGCCAACCCACCAGGCGCCCTCATCGGTTGGTACGGGCCACCAGGCGTCTCCATCGTGCGTAACAGTGGGACGCAATGTTTGACAATCTGAGCACCCGAAATTGTATTCGCGAGCCGGAACATCCGCGGCACCAGTGTCGCCCGGTAAAAGCCCATAAATTTTTACAAACTCAACGGCCCCCACACGCGTCGAGATAAAATCACAAATTTGTGCATGAAACAGCGCGAAAATGGGGGAAAAATCCACCCATCCTTGCGGGCGTGCGAAACGAGGAAGGAAACAATTAAATTTGCTTTCCCTCTCTCACACTCTCCATCGGATTTCAATTTAATTATCTCGCGTAAATCAAAACACATGCGGAGGCGCGTTCCGGGAAGCGAACGCGGGTTGGCACTGTATCGTGGAACCGGCGAACGTCGATGCACACGCCGGAAGTCAGTCCGGAGTGACGGACGGAAGGATGTGTGCTCATCTCTTAATTTAAAGCAGTCCGATTTATTGTGCCCCCGATCCATTAAAGGGCTCCGAATTGGTACGCGAACCCTGCGCACACGCGTACCACGTGTTATTTATTTCAATTTAATCCATTAACGGAACAACCGGAGGGCCACCGAGTACCGTGCCGACCCGCGGATGCCCTTTAATTTTGGCTGGGGGCTACAATAACCACACCGTTGCCGGGGGCGGGAGTGACACAAAATGTCGGCCGGTATTTAAAAAGAGATTTCGCTCGACTGCGCGAAAGAATAGAAAGCGCAAAGGGCAAAAACCGCCGAACGCCGACGCGCCACCGAAACATTTAACATTCCACCGCCCACGCCGCCCACCGATGGAAATTGTGACCAGGCCACACAGTAATTACGATATTTTACACACGGCGGGCGCCCTGGGGAACGTAATGAAATTGTGCCGCCCCAGCCTGCCAAAGGAGCAGCGGTCCGACACACCTCTACGGCAGCCTCGCGGCTGGCTTGCGGGCCCCAATGTAAAGCTCGGTCGCAAACCGATTTTACAGCGATTTCGTGTGTGGCCAGGGCCGGGCAAGACGAACTGACTCGGGCAACGATTCTTGATGTTCCGCCGGGAGATTCGGTGTGTGGTGTGGTAAGCCATCGTGTGAATCAGCAAACCAAATGATCGCCAACAACACAGCCCACCGGTTGGCAGGATTTCACCGGAGTCACCCCATAATGACGCAGAGCTCCACTTCCGTCACCCTGTGGACACCTCGACAAGGTTGACCTCATCAGTGGTGAAATCGGCGAACGACAATTTAATGATGACGACCAAATGAAGCCAAATGGTGCGCTGACGGTCCGCAAGATCGTTGCGCAGTTTTCACCGCAGTTGACCTCCGACGTTGAATGTTTGCCGAAGCCCTATGCCGGGGCACACCCCGATTAGGATAATTCTGTTTTCAAAAGTGCTGTCGTGTATTCCGACGCCCCTGCTCTCTGTCGATAGCAGCGGCCCCCTTGGGAGTCTCGCGATCTGTGCGCAGTATACCTTTTGGTAATTGATTTGCCGAATACAAAATTAATTAACCATCGGCGGATTGGCGGAACTTTCGGTACGCTTCGAAGGCAGCGCCATGTTTCGCTTTGCTACTGTTATTGTTGTTGTTGCGTGCCAGCTTTTGATGTGCGCCCACGAGCATCCTTAGCGGAAATTGCGCGTCCTATCGTTCATAACTAAAACAGGCGAAAAATGCCTAATTGGGGCAGTAATATCGGAACACGGTACGTCTCGGGACCGATACGAACCGCCCGAAGGCGATTCTTTCGGGGAATGACACGGAACCGTTAAAAGCGAAACTAAATTACCATACTTTGAATGATCTGAACGATTTCGATAGTGAGGTGAACATTCTCATCAGTGAGTATTTTTGAGCTCATTCTCACCAGCCGTACCGGTAAATTCAAGTGCTTCTTCACTTACCTTATCAATCAAGGATAAGCTGCTTAAAAGTAGGATCATCAAACTTGTGTATCCTTTCCTGTGGCTTCTTGTTGTCACTGTTCTTCGCCGGCATGCTGAAAACATAGAATGAAAGGATTAACAATTATTAGTCCTGTCTATAACTAAATTTGCGGTAAAATATTGAAGAATTTTAGCAGATTCGAGCACTAGTTTGCATGTCGAGTACTTATGTTGTCATTCGAGCAGCGATAAGTATACAGACTTTTCATTGAGGGATTTCTCGACACACTTCGTCGAATCAGGACAATGGCGCACTAATGGCGCACGATAATAAATCTCAAGTAACATACTTCTGTTCCTGTTTCACTGAACGCAGTATCACAAATTATTGAACTCCTTGTGTGGTTACTCCAGTGGTTGCTATGGGGACGTTGAACCGCCGACAGCTGACATTTTGTCCGATACCTACTACGATTAGCGAATAAGTTCGTTTTCCGAACTTTTCCGATCATCGACCGAATATTGAAATCGAAATTAAATCTAAGCCATTGCGTAGAATAACAAATCATGGCATTGATGGACACAATCAACAGGGGCCGTCTCCCCTGGCTGGCCGAACAATGAATGTCGATGGATGAAAAACAAGTGAAAATCACGATCCCCCACAAACACGCAACCGTTGCTTTAAAATTCTAAATCCGTTCCGAAAATATTCATCATCTTTGGCTCACGATTCTGGCCGGCTGTGGGCGTACCGAGATGGTGCGCCATTGCGTTGTTCCGGGACCGACCCTTTTTTCAAGAGTCCCGTGAGGCGTATGTGTCGGTGTGTTTGTGTACGATTTTCCCTCTTTTAGTTGCTCCACTTTTTCCCCGAATTCACAACCATTCGCGCTGCTCCGGATTCGCGGACTAATGAAAACGATAAATTCCGGAACCCGGCAGAATGATGCCGGATCCTGCCATGCTGCCCTCCCGCATGGCCTTAAGGTATGCTCCGCACGACCTGGGCGCCTGTAAAATGAGGGCGATTTTCGTTAACCACTTTCTGTCAAAATATTCTTATCACACCAAAGGGAAGCTGGGAAACCCTTGCCCGGAAAAAGCCCCGGCTTACGCTCGGCTCACGGAATGAAACAATGGCGCCGAGCAGCGAGATGAATGATTTAAAATCATTCGCTAGTGCCCACCGGCATGCCGAGATTTCCCTTCCAGGCATTCAGCGACGGACGGGCGGACCCGGGACCAATTGAAATGCATCGAGACGGTCGGTCGGCCGGCAGGCCGGGCCGTGTAAAAACCCCCTTGTCCGGTTGCTACAATCTGCAATAAATCCTGCGGAAGGTTTTTCTTCACTCACGCACCGGGGAACACGCGCGAGAAAAACCCAACCCCGGCTTCCCGGCTTTTCCCAGCCATAAATAAAAACTCGGCACGTCGGCACGACGTTCGCCTCGCGCAGTTGCAGATCGCAAACTTACACGC
Source organism: Anopheles bellator (assembly GCF_943735745.2). NCBI lineage: Eukaryota > Metazoa > Arthropoda > Insecta > Diptera > Culicidae > Anopheles > Anopheles bellator. Next base: position 4,983,529 of record NC_071285.1, on the reverse strand, counting down.
CACATGCATCACGATGGCGTCGGTGGCCGGCCCAGGCCTCCAGGACCAGGATGTCACTTTTCGTACACGGCCACAGCGAGAGCCGTGCCCGGTCCAGGCCAACCGAGGCTTTTGTTGTTCATTACAATTTTTGTTCACAGCTTCAGCCGCCGCCGCCGGACGACAAGAACAGGCAGGAACTGCCTCGCTTCCGGTACGAGCCCGCCCGAAACGCCCCGAAAAACAGCGCTCCCGGTCCCGGTCCGGAAATCGGAAAAGAAAATGGATCCTGCGGCCCAACGCCCCGGACCCGGCCGTTTGATGCGAAAACTTGGCCCATCCCATCCCAGCTTGGCCGCGCGCGCGGTTTGGTCGTTTGGGATTTGCATTTTGCGATCCCACCAGATTGCCAGCCGACGGGGCGTGCGTGTTTTGGGTGGTGGCAAAAAGTCAATCCAACAACGACGACGACGGCCACTACAGCTGCAACCGGCCGGCCGGCCGGTCGGCTTGCCAGCCACCACCTCCGGCGAGTGGTGCATAAATCGCGCCTTTACTCTCGGCACCCAGCACTTTGGCCGGCCAGTCTGTCCGTAGCAGTTGGTTTTAATATTTATTTCTTGTGTAAGCCCAGTCCGTGGCCATTATCTGGCCGTCGGGCGCACCACAAGCGGGCGCACGAAACGGGCCACGCGCGTTGCACCGCAGATACGCCAGGTCCCGGGCGCGGTAAGTTGAATTTATTTTACATAAAATTAGGAGAAACACAATTTGTCATCTTTCCGCAGCCGGACTGCCGGTGAGCGCGGGCGCAGGACGACAACTGTCGAAGCCGGTTGTAACAACGCAACAACCGGACCGGACCGGACACCGGGAAACAGGAGGCCAACCCAAGCCGACCAACCGTTCGCTTTCCAATTTCGGTATATTTCACGCTTCAACGAGTGTGCTGTGGAATTAATCCGGTTTACCTTAGCACCGGACGGAGACCGGGACCGGGACCGGGGCTTACGGAGTTTTGGTTTGGCCCTCGTTATCTGCCCCATCGTCTTCGGCATCTCAGCAGCAGCAGCAGCACCAACCGCTCAGTGGAAGCAGTAAAACGTTGCCGGGCTGTTGACCATAATCCAGTCCAGGAACTCGGTGACCCTGGTATTAACGCTCGGTTTGTCGGTGGCACAGGCGAACCCGAAGCTCACCAGACCCACGTTGTACAGCAGCCCGGTCGACGGGTTTGTGTAGAACAATGGCCCCCCGGAGTCGGCCTATTACGGGGAGGGCAGGAAGGTAGCTTGTACTGGCCATTCTCGATCGAACCGGATATCCCCGATTCCGGACCCCAAATTCCAAGGCAAGACGGGCCCGGGGCGCACTCACCTGACACGTGTCCCGTTCGGGTGCGAAGGTGCAGAGCAGCTGATACGGGACCGTGGTCGAGAGCCGCTGCGAGCACTGGCTGTTGCTGATGACCGTCAGGTTCACTTTCTGCAGTGCGTCCGTCCGAGGGCCCCCGAAGTCTAGGTCCCCCCAGCCGGTGGCCTCAACGATGGCCCCATCGAACGACTGACTCGTGTAGCGCCACGGAAGGCAGGCCGGCCCCACGGCTACGTTGTACTGAATCGGCTGCTCGGTACGCACCAGCGCCACGTCGTTCCGGGACGGGTTCATGGTGAACCCGGGGTGGCCCAGCAGCTGCGCGACGACGTAGACCTGCGCGTACGGTGTGTCGGCCCCGGTTTTGATATTGTGATCGCCCACCAGCAGCACCGTGTCGTTGGTGGTTCGCTGCAGCAAACAGTGCGCCGCCGTGAGGGCATAATTATTGGCAACTTCACAGCCACAAAGAGAAATAGTAAGAGAGAGAGAGAGCCAGAGGTGACACTTGGTGGGGGCGGGTTGCCGCGGCTCTACTTACTGATAGTGGCACCGCAAATGATAGTTTTCGTTTTCACATCGATCAGGGCGGCCATCATCGGGAACTCGTTCACCGCCGTTTCCACGCCGTTCACGATGCGTCGCTAGAGAAGAGGTTGAGAGGGACTGAGTGTCGGTGGGTCGAACCCGGAAGCGGAACCGGCTTACCATTTTCTTCCGGCCACACTCGCAGCTCTGCTCCGGGATGCTGAGCGTACAGGAGTACTTACCGCCGTAGCTGGTCGCGGCGGACGTTAGCCGGATCGTCATCCTGTTGGCGACCGATTTCTCCTGCAACGTGCCCAGTCCACAGTAGGTGTACGCGTCGCCAAGGTCCATCTGGCCGGTTCGCGAGATCTTCAGCGAGTCCAGCTGGCAGTTGGTGCTCTGTTGTAGGAGATGAACGTTACTTCTTGTGAGACCACGAAACTTTCTGATTCCACTGGCATCTCACGACCGGAACGAGTTACTTATCGCAAAGATTGCAGCACAGCAATCTTAGTAGTCCGTTCTGGGATGTTTTGAGAAACTTCTCCACGATCTGCTCGTATCGTAGCAACACAATTTCGAGACGAGCCACCGAATGAAGAGAACTGTCAAAACATTGTGCTGTCAAAATAGCACTCCTCAGAACGGACTCCTTCGATTGATAAGTAATTGCTCCCCATTTTAGAGGCTCCATTCCAACCACCATCCCGTTCTTTAGCCCCAACGGTAGGCCTTACGCTCGGGATCAGAAACGTGGGACAGTCGAGGGCGATCCGGTAGCCGTACGGGGCGCGGATCACGTACGTGCACTGAACGTTCGGTGGGTAGTTGGACGGATAACCCGGTGACACCATCTGGTATGTGGAGCCAAATTTCATGTCCAGCGTAAACGAGCACTGACCGTGGACCCGGCTGACCAGCGCAGCCAACACGACGACGAAGCCCACCAATTTAAGAATCATCGCGTCACGACCCATCACACGACTAACGTGGCGCCCTCGTATTTTGCACACTTAAATACGATCCAATTTGTGCGAAACACACGACGGAGCCCTCAGCACCACCGATATAGGGGACGCGCCCGGAAGCATAAATATTCGCCCCGCCAAACCGGGGGCCGGTCGGTGGCACTCGATTACACACTGTAGCCCACCGTGGATACCTGTTTTTGGTGGTTTTTTGATTAGTTTTTGATTGACGTACTCGAAAATTGAACCCCTCTGAACCCGCCTTATCGCACGCACGTCCCAACACCCCGAGAACGGGTGACATTGTCAGGCGCCCTGGGTAAGTCTGGGGCTTAGAACTGAAACTTTCGGTTCGGCTTTCGGTACCGCTAAGCCTATCGGTTCCCGGCGTTGACAGTGGCCGTTCATTGCGCCCCCTCTCGAATAGTGTCAGCATTTTTTCAACCCGAGTTTTGTGGTTCGCACGGTGAATTAATCGTACGGCATCGGGCATTTAAAGCGAGGGAGCACTCGATGCAACCATTTCCGGTGCCCACCACTGGAAGGAAGCGCAGGCGATGAAAATGGTGCACGGCCATTTCATAAATCATGACCACGTCCAACGGCGTAATGCGACGCAACGATACGGGGCGAGATTTTTATTGCACCGCCATCATTTACGCTCCACAACGCAGCAGTAACCGAAACATTTAAAAACGCTATTAATTAGCATTCGTCCAACCCATTGGGTTGGTTAGTGGCTTCCCACACGCGAACGCATAGTTCCCGCTCCGTTTCCGGCGTCCCATTCCTCGGGATTTAAATCTGATAATAACAAAACAGCAGATCTTTGCTGTTGTTGCTTACCTCGTGTGGGCTTTTATGAGGCGGGATCCTACATTAAGTGTAATCCAATATTTGTGGTCTCGTACAATTAAATCATTGCCGGCCAAGTTCACTCAGCGCCTCAATACTTTATTTCCATGGCGGGCAACTGCAGCGTCTATATTGACTATATTTAGGCTTCATCGTTGCAATTTGTGCCGCCTTATACTGCCCCTAAAAGTATGCAGCACGCACTGTGTTTCGCTACATAACGTGCTCTGCAAAGTGCTGTTCAATGGTTGCTATGGCAACGGCACGATATGGGCGGCACCTTCGACGAAGCATAAAGCGAAAAAATGGAAAACTTACTAAACAAACAACGGCACCGTAACGCCCGGGTGGGTAAACACTAAACAATCAACTGCTAAAACCACACACCACACGTATGATGATATGCAAAACGGGCCAACCCCGAACCCTACTGGCCACCTGGGCCGGTGTCAGAAATTTTAAGAAACGCCTTATCTGTTTACGAACAAGTCCCATTTGTTTGCGATGCACACACATCGACACCTACAAGAACTCTGTTCTACTTCATTACGAAGTCCTGTCCGTTGTTTTTCCGCTCGATTGGTTCGCTACTAAACACTGACCCTGCCTCGCAGCCGAAACGAAACTCCACCGTGCTCAGGAAGGGGTGCTTAACGGGTGAATAAAAATAAAACCAAATGGCGATCGCATCCCTCCATGGTTCAAGGTAACCGAAGTTTCCGGACCGGGCAAAATTATCTCACCGGGTCTCCCGAACATGATAATTTATTTTGTGGAATGTCGACCTTCTCGACAATACGAGCACAAAGTTTCAATCCCTGACCAGAGAAGCTCACCTTCTACGCCCGATATCAATTTGCTCGTTTTATCACTGGGCGGGAAGCGGAGCTACTGGCCGGCCATCATAAACCTGCATCCGATCTGGACCGCCGATCCGGGCCTTATCTGACCCGTTATCTTCCCGGAACGCTCTTCGTCGGGCGTCAGAAGTCTCGTATAAACGCAAAAGAACGCATCTCGCGCTCTCCAGTGCGCGCACAACGGATTGCCCAAGAGGGTAGCAAATGAAAATGGAAATCAAATTGGCCCTCGGTAAGCTGCTGATCGATCGGTCAGCAAGGGGCGACCCGTTTCATCCGTTTCGGTCCATTTCTTCGCACGCCACGCAGGTGCCACGTGTTTGGTGCTGAGCGCAGCACTTCGGACGGTTGCGGGACAGTACGGGGCGTGTGACTACTCCCTCCAGCTGGCGGCCAGCGGTGTATCGTACTCGATCTACTCTCCCAACTACGGTGGGTCATATGCCGGCCAGACCCAGTGCCGGTGGACATTAAGCACTACGCAAGGTTCCCGGATAGCGCTGTCCTGCAGCGACGTGACGCTTCCCTGGGTAAATGCCCGGCCCGGACGAGCTTGGCTGACACTCTGAACACTGGTCCTCCTTTCCGCCCCTGTCTAGAGTCCCTCGTGCAACACCGATCGGTTGGTGGTCTCCAGAAGCGGCCACGGTGAGCTGGCCGATGGACAAGCTTACTGCGGAACCGGAGCGCTCGGGGTTGAATCGTCCTCCAGCAAGCTGGTGCTGGCGCTGCTCGTGCCCGGTGCGACGAACGGCGGGCGGTTCTACTGTACGGCCACCAAAATTGATTGCCAGTGCGGCATGCGTCGCAAGGTCCGTCCCACGGTACTTCGTAATACAATCTTACAATCACGTGGTCCGTTCTCTTCCCCGTCCAGAAAAAGATCGTCAATGGCGCCGAAACGCTGGTCAACGAGTTCCCGATGATGGCCGCACTGGTGGACGGAACCGGCGGTGAAGGAATCTTCTGCGGCGCCACCGTCAGTAAGTAGCCGCCCAGTCGTCCTCTGGGGCCAAAGATCCGATTCAGAAGATCAACTTCTCTATCATCGACAGTCACGAACTATCACGCCCTCACAGCTGCGCACTGCTACATGGGCCGGTCACTGCCTAACCTAGGCCTGCTGGTCGGCGACCACAACATCAGCACCGGCAGCGATACACCCTACTCGGCCCTCCTGCTGCTGGCATCGATCAAAATCCACGAACACTACGATCCCGCTAGCGGATCGAACGACATCGCGATCGTACGCACGCGCTCGGAGATCCTGTTCAACGCCGGGGTCGGACCAGTCTGCCTGCCGCTGAAGTACGCCGGAGCCTCGTTTGTGGGCATCGAGCTGGAGGCGGTGGGCTGGGGCACCCTGGACTACGGAGCTCCAAAGTCGAACGTTCCGATGAAGGTCGGTCTCGCGGTGGTCGGTGCGGCACAGTGCGCCGCTCTCTATCCCAACTTTTCGGTCACTGAGCAACTGTGCACGCTGACGCCGAACAAGGACACCTGCCAGAGCGACTCCGGTGGCCCTCTGTTCTATACGGATGCCAACAGTCGGGTGTATCTGGTGGCCACGATTGGATACGGAATCGCGTGCGCCACCAACCGACCGAGTGTCAACACGAACGTACTCCACTACCTAGCGTGGATTCAAACGAGTACACCCGAGTGGAGTTACTGTTATCAGTAAATAAGAACGAAGCCAACCAAAACCGGGGTCTTTTATTTGGCGCAGTACTCGGTGTTTGGCGTTTGTCGGCGAATCCAGTTCAGCTGGTTCGTTACGCGCGTGTTCACGGATGGCGTCGTTCCGGCGCAAGCCGACCCGTAGCTGATGATACCGATCGTATACATCCTCTGCGCCCCCCGCAGATACAAAGGACCCCCCGAATCGTACTGGCACGAGTCCCGCCCCGCCGCGAACGTACACAGCTTCAGATCGTTCAGGTACGGCGCGGAGCAGTCGCTATTTGCCAGAACCTGCACTGTGGCCTTCCGGAGCACCATGCTCATCGGCCCCCCGAAACTGGTCGTGCCCCAGCCCGCCAGGTCCACCGATAGGCCGGCGAAACTGTAGGTCTGGTAGAGGATCGGCAAACAGACGGGGCCAACGGCTCGATTCCAGTCGATGGCGGATGCCGTTCGCAGTAGCGATACGTCGTTATCGCGTGTCCGCTCGTCATACGCCTCGTGGACGATAATCTGTTCGATATTGTAGATTGCCGAGTAGGGCGTTTCCAGCCCGTTGCGGTAATCGTGGTCACCGACCAGCGCCGAAACCCGGCTGACGTCCGGAACGGCTTGGCCGCAGTGCGCCGCACTCAGAATGTACCGGGAGCTGACTGTGAAGACGAGACGAGACGAGATCGGGATCGGTCTTTGGGGTTTGGGAGCAGCTCCTCTCTCTCTCTCTCTCTCTCTCTCTGTACCTACCGATAACTCCGGAACAAAACACGTTCGCTGTCGCCGGGTCTAGCAGGCCCACCATCGACGTGAACTCGTTCACGGCGGCTTCCACCCCACCGACAATCTTGGCCGTTCTGGACCATCCACAGTCACACGGTGCCTGCTGCACGACCAGCCGGCACGTGAAGGAACCGGAATCGGTCGACCCGGCCGAAATGTACGAGATGGTCAATTTGTTGAACAGTGACCGACGGGTGACGGAACCGCGGCCACAGAAAAATTCGCTTCCCACCGGTGACGTGAAACCTTCGGTGGAGACATACAGGAAATCCGTGGAGCAAGAACCGTCCCCGTTGGAACTGGGCATGCTGACCGTGCACGTCGCCTGGATAACGTAGCCTTCCGGGGCACGGACCACGAACCGGCAAGAACTGCCGGGAGGATAGTTGGCCGGATAGAACGGAGAGTTCAGCGTTACGTCGGCCACACTGGCCAGCTGAAACTCGCGATCGCACGAATCGAACCAATCGGCCCAGGCCAACGGTTGGTCGTGCCAGCCCCAAGCGATCAACGTTAGTACCACCCGCAGCTGCATCGTTATGACTGGGGACCGGTGGAGGGAATTGTTTTGCCCCAGCAAAAGCGGCGCATCGCAATTCAGCAACTACTAGGTGCGGTGTCCAGCTGAGTCAACAAGGTCGACCGATAAAAGTCCATCCTAAACTGGAGCAAGTACATCGTGGGCGCTAAAAATATACAAACAAATGCGTTACGGAGTGGCGCGAAGGAGCGTGTGGTCGGTTGTGATCTCGCGTTCACCTACCAGTTCTGATCTTTTTGTCAACGCCTTAAAACCGTTTGTTAATCAACAGAAATGCTTAAACGGTACTGGGCAGTTTGCGCCATCGACCGCAGGTGGCGCTGCACGACAGCGCACGACGTCCTCTTACTTCCGTCAGACACTGTCTGTCAGTGCGGACAATGTTTACACTTAGAAGGCTTAGCGTCGACTTCGTGGAATCTGCTTTCTTAAAAAAAGTTAGTGCCGATCGGCTGCAATAATAAGGCCAGTAAAATGGGCGACCGCTACAACATTCACAGCCAGTTGGAGCACCTTCAGAGCAAATACATCGGGACGGGGCACGCGGACACCACGAAGTACGAGTGGCTAACGAACCAACACCGGGACTCGCTCGCAACCTACCTGGGTCACTACGATATGCTGAGCTACTTTGCGGTGGCCGAAAACGAATCCAAAGCACGGATTCGCTTCAACATTATGGAGAAAATGTTACAACCGTGCGGTCCTCCGCCGGAAAAACCGGAAGATTAAAATAAATTCGTCCGATGGACTCCGATCGATTGCGAACGTGTACGTTGCCTTTATTCTCGATCATCGCTCCTCCTTTACTGAAGCGACGCCAAGCGTTTCCTCATTTGGCTTCTCTGTCTCTAGCTCGTCCTCCTCGTCGCTTGCGATATCGATTTCTTGCAGCCTTTTCTTTACCTTACTAACCAAAACGTACTTCACTATCGGAATCAGTTCACCGCAGGCCCCACTCAGCTGCCGACACGCTTCCCACAGCGTGCCAACCGAAACGTTACCATGCTGCCGTATTTCCGACACTTGGTCAAGCGTCGGTAGCTTCGCAAGCAGCACTAGCCCGTGGTTTTCCAGCCCTGATCCTTCCTCACACAGGCGCTCTTCTTCCGCCGTCGGATCGACCAAGACGCGGTCGCCCGCAATGCCCGCATTAGTGGCTACCACTATGTCGAACATAGGAACGCACGCATCGGCCAGTGCCAACCCGGCCGCCGTTATCGCCACCGCCAGTGCTGACCCATCGTCCTCCAGTACGTTTGCAAACACATCTATCTGCAGGTTCGGAAACAGATGCCGGCAAACGGCCGGATTCAAAGCGCTGGCCAGGGCCGTGGCCATGCTACGCTCCCGGGAATCCGGCTGTGGTGCTTTCCGTTGCAGTGACGCGAATGGAGAAAACCGGAAATCACAGTACAGTTCGCCGACCCCACAGAATTTGCTTTGCTTCGGTATTTCCCGCGGATCAAATACCGACACGATGACCTTCGTATTCCCCAGCTCAATGTACGCTGAGCCTTTTGCAGTGGACACAACGCCGATCTTTGCAACTGCAAATAACACTCTCATCAGTAAATATAACAGGAAAGAGAAATTGCCCCGTGAGCTTACAATATTTACGGCTTTCGCTTATGCTGCGCCCATCTTCGCGTGTGTCGCCTTTCCCGATGGCTTGCTTCAATCGTTCTTCAAAGCATTCCGCTGCACTGTCCTTGCAGAAAGCTACATACGACGTGGAGCCTTCCGGCCCGTTTATCCGTTTCGTATCCTGTGGCATTATTGTATGTGCGTGGTCCGAATCTTTGCGGCAAACTCTACCTCTTAACACGGCACCTTTCTGCCGCTCATGCACATGTTTACGGCCAAGTTTGACAAACAGAAAACAATTCCGCCGGCTTTGACAGAGATCCTGACTGGGAGGCCACACGAAGCGTAAAAAATAGCGTAAAATAAATTGGTAATGCAAAACCGTTCACGCCTCGGCCAAAAACATAATGCAGCTGTCAACGTTCGCATCGATGGTTAATGAAACAAACCGAAAATACAATCTAAAACAAATAATATATATACGCTCAAATATTTTGATATATCTGAATGATGCGATGTATCACGAAAGGAATGATCAGTGCATTAAATCTTTGCCATTTGCTGTTGTTATGAACAAAAAAATCTTTTCACACACACGGTACCGTTCACACACTGATACTGTGAGTAACAGACGCTGTCAATTCAATCATTCGAAATAGTTTCCAACAGATCGAGAGTTGTGACACACGATAGGAGAAAACAACATTCCTAACAATTGACATAGAAACAGAGCTCTGCTTAACGATTATTTAGATATTTTAAATTTCTTAATAAAAACTGAAATAAACCAAGATTCTATAACGTTGAGAACGTTATAGCTCGAATGAAGAAATTGACAGCCTTCAATAACTCACAGCATCCGCGACCTACTGTGATCGAAGCTGTCAAACGCCGACGATTGACAATTGGAAGGAAACCTTTGTTTGGTAAACAATCAGCGCACGAACAATTTTACATTCTTCTGTAACAAACTGTTGGAGTCGAAATGGCAACTTCCAAACCGTCTAAAGCTTTATTTTCGGCCGAGTAAGTTGACGGCAAACAAGAGTGAATAAATGTAATAACGCATTTCTTTCTAGAACCACGGCTATATGTCGAAAGTGTCTGTCAACTGATGGCGCTCTGGAGCCGATCACTTCCGACGAAAGAAGCGAATATCTATCACAACAAATATTTTCCTGTACAAATGTTAAGGTAATATGCCGTTCTTAAAAATGAATTTTCTCATGATTTCGCAACGTTACGGTTGTGACATGCTCCTTCCTTTTTCAGATGATACTATTGCCAGAATTTCCCTCGTATTTGTGTTCGGCCTGCAAATCACGCTTGGATTTTCTGGATAAGTTGCGCTCGTTATGGATTCCAAATAATGCAAAAATCGAACGGCTTAAGGAAGAAGTGGACACCACCCATTTGACCGGTTCCGAAACAACTGTGGAGCAGCCTGACGGCAACATACAACAAAACGATGGCGTTGAAACGGTGTGGATCAAAGCTGAGATTGCCACCGAAGATTCGGAAGAAGATTATAAGACGAGTCAAACGGTTTCTAATTCACAACAGATAAGTGTTGCATACGATTATAATCATCATGACGACTTGTTTGAGGCAGAAGAAGAATCGCTGGAGACACTTTTGAAACGTGAACCAATGGACGATGCAGATCTGAAACATGAGCATAATATTCTCAAAACGGATCCTTTCGATGTCAAAGGGAAAACTTCTTTGGTAGGAAATACCGTCACGAATCCTGACAACCCAGCATCAAGTTCAGGTCAAAACAATTCGTGTGACATGTATGCAGCCGAAGGCCCTACATTGAATCGAATGGATCCTAATGGTGAAGAAAAACCAGAACACACTGGTATTCAATCTGTCTCCATAGGTGACGAGCAGCGACCGATCGTCGCCGCTACAGAGTTCGCAGCGTCTACAATGCAGCGCTCCAAAGTTAATCGTAATGTGCAAAGAAACAAGCAAAAACACCAATGCCCTCATTGTTCCGCCACGTACTCAAACACATACCAGCTTAAGATTCACATCTGGACTCACACCGGCGAAAATCCATTCACGTGTAAAGTCTGCAGCAAAACGTTTCACGCACCACGCAA
>NC_071285.1:4967865-4972166 GCF_943735745.2 Anopheles bellator | reverse complement strand
CACAGCAATTCAAGCTTAATATTCACATCCGGACTCACACCGGCGAAAAGCCATTCATTTGTAAAGTCTGCAGTAAAACGTTCCACGCACCACGCAACCTGTGGACCCACATGAAAATTCACGACAAGGAGCAATATCAGTGCCCTCATTGCCCTGTCCAATTCGCACAGCAATACCAGCTTAAGAATCACATCCGGATTCACACCGGCGAAAAGCCATTCACGTGTAAAGTCTGCAGCAAAACGTTCCACGCATCACACAACCTATCGACCCACATGAAAATTCACGGCAACGATCAATATCAATGCCCTCATTGCCCTGGCAAATTCGTACTAAAATGTCATCTTAAGGATCACATTCGGACTCACACCGGCGAAAAGCCATTCATCTGTAAAGTCTGTAGCAAAACGTTCCATGCAGCACGCATCCTGCACTCCCATATGCGAACTCACGACAAGGGCCAACATCAATGTCCTCATTGCACGCGCAACTTTAAACGGAAGTATGACCTTAAGATTCATATTCGTAATCATAGCGGCGAAAAGCCATTCATGTGTGAAGTCTGCGGCAAAGCGTTCCGTTCGATAAGCATACTGCAAAACCACAAGAAAACCCATGACAAGGAGCAATATCAGTGCCCTCATTGTCCTGACAAATTCGAACTTCAATGGCGTCTTAAGGATCACATTCGAATTCATACCGGCGAAAAGCCATTCATGTGTAAAGTTTGCGACACATCGTTCCATGCGGCAACCAAACTGCGCACCCATATGGAAATTCACGGAAAAGACCAATATCAGTGTCCTCATTGCCCTGGTAAATTCGCATTCAAATACGACCTTAGGAATCACATTCGGACACATACAGGCGAAAAGCCATTCATTTGTAACGTCTGTAGCAAAGCATTTGATGCGGCACGCTACCTGAACCAACATATGCAAACTCACAACAAGGACCATCAATGTCCTCATTGCTCTTGCAAATTCGCACGGATATCCCAGCTTAAGAACCACATTCGCACTCATATCGGCGAATAGTCATTCCGATAAGAAGTTTGTAACTAAGCGTTTCATGCGAAAGCCTTTCTGCATAAACCGATAAACCGATTCATAACAAGGACAAGAACTAGTGAGAGCATAGCATACGACAGCATTCTGAAAGTCGCAAAACGAAACAACATAAATTTAATTAAATTATTTCATTAATTCTATTTGAAAGTTCTGATAACAGAATAAATTCGTTGAGAAGGAACATGATAGTTGTGATGAACAGGATGAATGAAATGCAGAATGAATAAAATTTAGTTTAAATAGCGATCATCCACTAACATATCTTGATTTTAAGCTTTCTTAGGGCATCAATTAGATATTACTTCGTTCAATGCGTATCCTTTGGTGAAGTTTTACTTTCTTTGATTTCTTTATTGCACACTGAAATAAACAATCTATAAAGTAACCTATAAAGTATAAAGTAAAAGTAACAGAAAATTCAGCTTAATTCGGGTTTTTTTCGAAGAAAACGAACCAAATTCTGCAGCTACGAGTTTTACCATGTATCCAACGGAAAGCAAGAAGGAAAATCGATCGGATACGGCCCCGGGAGGTCCGACCCTATGAAACGCCGGATGATCGAAAGAAGAGAATACAATTACAAGAAGAGAATACAGGCGTGACCATGCGAACCGAGAACAGCTAGTAAACAATAAATTGTACCAATCCATTGAGAACGATTTCATTCGAATGAACAAATTGACAGCATTCGGTAACTCACAGCATCCGTGAGTTGTGTTTGTGCTCCTGAGCCGCATGACAGCCGTGAAAAATCGACAATTGATAATTGAAAGAAACTTTTTTTTGTAAACAATCGCAGAGAGAACAAATTTCTTTTGTTCGCTAATAAACTTCGAAATGGACCTTAAAGATTCCTCATCAATAGAGTGAGTTGACGGTAAACAAGACTAAATATATGTAAAAGCGCATTTCTTTCTAGCCCCTCGCCTGATGGTGTTTTGGAGCCGCCGGCTTACGAATCGGTGTGGATTAAAACGGAGATTTGCACAGGCGATCGAGAGAATGTTCATCAATTGAATCAAACGATTTCCAATTCTGATCAGATAAGCAGCACATACGATTATAATCATCATGAAGACTTGTTTGAGGCAGTGGAAGAAACGCTGGAAACCCGTTTGAAACGGGAACCAAAGGAAGAGCAACTACAGGCAGCAGATACAGATCTGAACTACGAACATAATGTTCTCAGAACCAATCTTTCCGATGTCAACTGTAAGGATCGAGACGGCAGGGACCGAACGGTGGGGAAGAATATCACGGATCCTGACGACCCAACATCAATTTCTGATCAAAACAAACCTTTGATCACAAATACCGCCAGAAGCCCTGCAATGAATCAAATGGATCCTTGTGGTGAAGAAAATACAGGACACACTATTAACCAACATGTGTCCCTAGTTGACGAGCAGCTACTGCAGTGCCCAAAAGGTAAGGGTGGCCGAAAAAACACCAGTGAAAAACAATTCAAGTGTAAAGTTTGCGACAGCGCGTTTCGTTCGGCAGTCAAACTGCATATCCATACGAAAATTAATCACAAGGACAAATACTATCAATATCAGTGTCCTTTCTGTCCTGCCCGGTTTGCGACGGCATTGCAGAAAAAGTTTCACATCCACACGCATACCGGCGAAAAGCCTTATGTGTGTAAAGTTTGCAACAAAGCGTTCCACGCAGCTACTACTCTGACGCAGCACAAAAGAATTCACAACGAGGACAAACATCACCAGTGCCCTCACTGCCCGGCAAAGTTCCCACAACCATCCCAACTAAAGATTCACATCCGCACGCACACAGGCGAGAGGCCTTTTGTGTGCAAAATCTGTAACAAAGCATTTCACGATGACAACATTCTGAGATATCATTCCAAGACCCATAACGTAGACGACGGGTTTCAGTGCCCTCGATGTCCGGCTCAGTTTGCGCAGTCAACTCAGCTAAGGATTCATATCCGCACGCACACGGGTGAAAAACCCTATGTTTGCAACATTTGCAACAAAGGGTTCACTTCATCCACCTGCCATCGAAAGCACATAACAATTCACAACACGGACCTACATCTCCAATGTAATTACTGTCCGGCTCGGTTTGCGCAGCCTTCGCAATTGAAGTTTCACATCCACACGCACACGGGTGAAAAGCCATACGTTTGCCAGTTTTGCAACAAAGCGTTCCATTCGGCCACCAGTCTGACGAAGCATAAAAAGATACACAACAAGGAGCAGCATCTTCGGTGCCCTCACTGCCCCTCCAGGTTCCCGGAATCATCCCAGTTAAAAATTCACATCCGAACCCACACCGGTGAGAAGCCGTTTAGGTGTGAGACTTGCCAAAAATCGTTCGTTTCGTCAAACAGCTTGAATAGGCACACAAAAACGCACAACAAGGACGAACATCTTCAGTGCCCTCACTGCCCTTTCATGTCCCCGCATCCATCCCAGTTAGAAGTGCACATCCGCACACATACCGGTGAAAAGCCATATGCCTGCGAAATCTGCAACAAAGCATTCCATGCGGCAAACACTCTGAAGAAGCATAAGAAGATACACAACAAGGACCTACACCACCAGTGTCCCCACTGTCCCTCCACATTCCCTCATCCATTTCAGTTAAAAATTCACATCCGAACTCATACCGGCGAAAAGCCGTTTGCATGTAAAGTCTGCAATAAAGCGTTCAGTTCGCCATGTCACTTGAGTAGGCATGTTAAAAATCACAACAAGGACAACTAGCAACGGTCTGCCAAAGATCAATAAACTTGAATGCTCTCAACAACCGGGCTTTATAACGAAGAGCAAGATATCCGAAAGATAGCAAGGGGAACTAGAAAAGACACAGTTGGTTGTCCATCATCAATCAAGGTTGTGCGTGCTAAAACAAGCGCCAATCGAATTGTAGAAGTTCGCTATAGGTAATAGGAAGTCAAAACTGTTCCATTTGAGCATGTGACATTAATTCATTGAAAAGAAAAAGCATCTGAAATGCCTTTGCGCCGTCGTCATGGCAACTGATCTCAAGATTCCAGCATTGGTTGCCTTGAAAGCCATTTGCTTCCGTGGTGGGGGGCGCTACGATTAAGTGTTCTTTCAGGCAGTCATGCGGTCCGGGATATTGGAAACTGTCCCCTGCACAAATACTATTTACAAGGTTCAAAGCTTCCAAAACGCAAAACTCAACGATTAGAGGAAATCACATTCCATCGGTTTGTTTAGAAACAGAACCGGGAGAAAAAAA
>NC_071285.1:4925678-4967765 GCF_943735745.2 Anopheles bellator | reverse complement strand
AGACGGCGCTCACGCTCAACTGTTACGACTTCATCAACGCTACCATATGTTAGGTCCCGAAGCCCGAAGCCCACAAGAATATAAAATAGAATCTGCGCGCCTAGATCGTAGGGCCTTTTAGATGGATGGTACACGATTATTGTTAGCAAAGATCAGCAGGGGTTTTTAGCCCTAGAACGGGTGTAGCATTGTGATGCCTCAGCATCGTTTCCGCTGCTGAGGCACCCTGTTCAGTATTGCGCCGCCAAGTATTCAAATGACTAACGTAGGGCGTCGTGAGAATGTTACTGCGTTATTTTATCCACGCGCATGATGCTGGCGGTTTTAGCGACGATGTGCTGTTAGTATAGAGTGTAAATATATTTTTGAACATTCAAACACCAGCAATTTCGTCGAAGAGACCATTTCTTTATGTTCCGTATCCAAGGTGATTGCGCCAAGAATGTGAACTGAGCACTTTTGACAAACAACGCGAACTGTCAGAATAATCGATCGCGCTGAAGCAGCATTGTTTACAAAATGACTTTCGAGGAGGAATTAATAGCAAAAGTTCGTGCAAATGAAGTGCTGTACAACGTAAAAAACGTTAACTATAGAAGGAAAAACGACAAGGAACGGTTGTGGCAACAGATCGCATACGAGCTGCACTGCTCAGGTAAAAACCAATCGGAGTACCGGTTAAAGGGCCGTCACGAATTACGTGCATCTGTTGTTGCTTACATTCTGCCTTTCCATTCTGACTGGCTGCTGGTCCGACCCGGCAGTGGAAGTTTGCAAACGTAGGTGGAAAAGTTTGCGGGACAAGTTCATCAAGCTGAGTCGTATCGAACAGTCCGCCCGAGGGACATCCGACGAGGAACAACCGAAGAAGTGGCGATACTACGACAGCTTGACGTTTCTGCAAGGATACAACAAAGCTTCGGTGTAAGTGTCCTACACACAGCAGCAGCAAGATCCATGCAATCGGTTAATGTATCGTTTCTCGGACACCCCCGCCACATTTGCACAGGTCCACAACATCAACCTTTCTGGAGGGAATGTTCATGGGCGACGAACGGTACGTGGACATCAAGTGTGAGCATCCCGGCTCCCGGCAGCAGCACCAGCACCAGCACCAGCAACAGCAGTACGTGCGCAACGATACGACGGTAGCGGTGGCAGTTGAGTGCAGTTCCGGTATTGTCAGCACCGACCGCTTTGCTGCGGACGGTCGCGGCGGAGCTACGGTTACACTAGACATACCAAGCAGCACGGTAAGCGGCAGTAGCCGGAAACGCTCGTCTTTGGATCTCATCGAATCGGAATGTGTGAAAATCATCCGGACGGCGGCCGAAGCCATCCAGCTAGAGGCCAGCTGCAATATTCGCAAAAGTAGCACCCAGCTTCTCTTCGAAGCCCTGGCGCTTCGCATCGATGAAGCTAATTTGCCTGCCGCTCGCCTGAACGCACTCCAAACGGCTGTAACCAACTTGGTGTATTCCAACTTATGAACGCCAGCGGGCCGGCCTAACCCACACCCGTACCATATTGGCAAAAGTGGCCGGCTTTAGCTAATTGTCCGCTGCTTGTAGTAAATAACAGTCGGTACTGGCAATAATAGACGACAGGTATCGGCGGATCATACAGTGAGTACTACCATTCTCCTCGTGCTCTCTCTTTCTTTCATGTGCTCATGAAAAGTGAATAGAATCGTTGGTAAAATAATTGAATATATAGTTACGTTAACAACACCAGAAAGAGAGAGAGAGATAGAGAAAGTACGGTCCATAACCAACCGTACTCGGGATGCGCTGCGCGAAACAGTGCCGCAAGATGTCGAATAGGTAGGTCTCTAGGGTCAGAGCTCGTCATATAAAATAATGTAAACGTTACTTATCGCGCCTGGTTAGAATAGGAGAGTTTTCTTTTTATGATCAAAATCAGTTTTGTCGCTTTCTGCACATGGTATGGTTTTGTTTAGGAAAAAAACGAAAGGTAGTGACATTCTGCTGCGTCCGGTGGCGTAAATTCGCCAAATTGCTTAACCGCTCGTCTCATATTGTGTCGTATTGACAATTAGTTTTGTACTCACGAACAAAACAATAAACACTGAAACATTGAGTGACCCTCTCGTTTGCCGGTGTTGCAGTGTGGCGTTGGGAATACAGTGGCCAACGATCACAAACCTTACTATGAATCGGATTTTGGCACAGTTTATCCAGCAGCAAGTCCATTCGTTTTCGGATAGTTAGTGTTTCTTATTTGCACTTTTTAAATCAAATCCATTCCAACACTCTGGGGCTCGAGTTTAGTATCATTATTCATTTGTAGCCATGGCCGACGTGATCAAATCGTCAAATCGTAAAACTAGCGACACTCGAGTGCGCGGCCTTCAAAGCACTGCGAGCCAAACTTTGTTTCCGTGTGCGAAGTATAGAAGTATTTGTGTATGTGGTTTTCTGGGTTGCTTTAGGATTTTTTGAAAACCACACGACGGCTAATAATGCTAGTTTGTTTTTTTATTTTCCACCCCTTTAAGGTGCTCGAACCAATCAATAACAATCGCAATTCGCAGTTTGTACTCAATCTCAATCTCGTTTGCACACCATGGTCAGTGTTCCTCACTCGCTCGCTCGTTCCGGAAAACAGTTTCCAATTCGTCGTGATACACACCGCCTAAAAGCAACTGTTGCTCAAAAGTAATCCTACGGCAAAAGCAGTCCAATGGGGATCTATCAGTCCAATCTATCTATATGGGCTCAGTGGTTGCTGTGTTTGCCTTCTTGTTTCTTATGCATCAGCCGTCGCTTTTTGTGCCACAGATAAATATGAAGTTATCATGTTTGTAGTGTCGTTGCTTTTACGTGGCACGGGGCCTTTTGATCATCATTATGTTATGTTCGTACTCTCCGTACTCTTCGCCTCTTGCGTTACAATACATGAAAACTGGAATCATGGACGCTTACAAGGAACGCAACCACAACCAACAGAACTCAAAAGATTGCCCACACGAACCACCGCCAGGGGCACAAACAGTAGAGCTTTCAAAACACTCACCGTCTTCTATTCCGCTGAAAGGATAACGGTGTTAATGTTACCCGGAACCCGGAACCGATACGAACGCCGTGAGAGTCGTTCCACAGATTGTCAACAACATCTGATGCTGATTTCCGGCGTCGCTACACCTTGCAGTGGAAATGGATGATGTAAGGGAACGGTATAAACATATCGGTCTGCACAAAAGAGGGCGATTCTCTTCATACAATTCCATACTCTCCTAGATTCAATTTTGTCACTTTTTTATCAATACTACTTTCAGAGTACAAAATGATATACCAATAGAAATCGGTTCACCTCTTCTTGTTCGTCAATTATCACGTGTCAGTCAGTAAGCCATTGAAAAACTAATCCCCCGCGAACTGGCCAACGGACCTGGCCCTGAAGTTTGTGACGAACCTTCTATAATAGAACAATGTATCGTAAAGAGTACAACAAGCCACACTGTATCGCTTCACCTCTGATTGTAACAGCTGTGGGGTGTTTTCAGCGAGTGAAACTGTGTTCGAACAGAAGCGAACGTATCTAAGAAGGCCGCTGCTAAACGCTTCACAGCAACAGCCTTTCGCACCTACTCGGATGCTCCTCACTTAGGTGCCTTGTTCGGCTTAGTTTCGGGGTGCTTATAGCGTAGCGCGCGTTGGCTAACCTCAAATGGTACTTAATTTGAGAGAGAAGGTTGCACTCACTCGTCGGCCCACCTTTTAATTTGCCGCCGTTCTGTCGACAATTCAGTGCGTTGCAGAATGCAAAAATCGTGCTTATATGAACGCATCTCTACGTTTCTATCTAAATAAAAAAAGAGGTAAAGTGCGCAAGTGCGATCTTTTGTAGAAAAGTCTGTATCACTTTCGTTTGCCACTTGCCAGAATAGCTAAGAAACTTGTGTAATGATCAATATTGAGTGTGGGTTTCTCTCTTCGCTCTTTATCACTGACCGTGTTGTTGTTGCATTTTTGTTAGTACAGTTTATAGTTCGATCATATTGGTTTGTTTGAAAATGTATGTCCTAACGTATCATATTCGAGCACGTGCACGTCTCGGTAAGTACAATTGTCTTAAGCCCCTAGCTAACCGCAATGCAGTGCAGAGTGCTTCGGTTCGTTCTATCTTCTGCACACACTTGGCTACACAGTTCTTTGAGTCGTTTTGCTCTTGGCCCGCATCCGTCTGCCTGCAGTAGAGTACACATTAATAAAGTCACACTCGAACGAACGTTACGGGGACGCCACGTGACGGTAGTATTGTAAACTCCCATTCGATACAACGTACAAAAGCGTTTGCGTACTCAAACAACGCGGAAATTCACCGTTCAATACAAGAATTAATAAACAGACTACCAACAAACGGAAATAAACACGACGCACGCTTGTTCGTACGTACGTTGGCTACAGAAAACGATTGAAACGATTCTCAATTCTCAAGACTGACAATTGTTTGGAATTCTGAGGGTTTACGGTCTACATAATAATCACTGTACACTGAGATTGGTGTTGAATTCTTCCTTCGTTACTCCGTGGTCACTTCCAATACGGTAGCGTGTGTGCTCTCTTGAAGAAACAACTAAAATAAGCTTTCCTTCCTCCCAGCGGACAGCACCGACAGCCGATGCAGCTGTGGCGTAGTGTAATAAATTACTTCCTATACGTAAGACTCACCAGCGAAACGAAGCGATCGAACCAATCGACAAACCGAATCTTCATCAACCGCACGTTGATGAACTCAATCTGGTTCAACCGCATCAAGCTTTCGTTGATCATTTCCTTCGCCTTGTCAGTACTGCTGTCCACGTGCTCCTGCAGGAAGCTCTGCACCAAGTCCTTGAACGTCTGCGGGAAGCAGCAAACCACCGAAAACATGGCCTTATACCAGTCGGTTGTGTTGTTGCAGTCAATCTTTCGCCCAATCGTCATATCAAGCATCAGCTTCAGGAACGATTGCAGCAGCTGGGCGACCTGTGATTCCGAGTTCTGATGGCAGAGCACGACCTGGGCGAAGGCCTCGATAAACTCGAGACACTTGAGTTCCACATCCGACGTGAACGATGTCAGTCCAAGCTCTACCGATGATACCATCTGCTTCAAAAAATCCGGATGTAGCGTGGGCACCTGGCAACAGTTTCAGTTGGTCAGTTTCAATCTATCTCCATTTCCCCGTTCCCGAAAAGGCACCACCACTCACCACATAGGACTTGGACTCCACGAACGTCGTAATGGTGATGTAGTACTGATAGCAGAGCTCAGGGTAGCGTATCAATTCGGCGGTTATCAATGGCACAATGTTTGTCAGCCCGTAGATGCAGACATCCGACGCCTGCTGGATCGTCTCTTCGTCGTCGTCATTGACGACATTGCGCATACTGAGGCCGTTGATGAGCTTCAGGATGAGGATCAAGTCTTGTGGGTCCCGCTCGTTGTTGGTCGGATCCAGCGAGATGCGATTGGTGTTGTTCTTAACGTACACGCTTATCACGTCCATGCTGTACTGGTGCACCGCGATACGGACCATTTTCACATCGGCCGATTGCTCCAGCTCGTTCAGCAGTTCCAAAACAAGCTCCACAATCATCTACCGCAGAATGGTGGAGCGCAAAGAAAAGGACAGATTGATAGAAAACGAGCAAAAACCACGCACACATCACCGGTGACCGGGGCTGGGTCTGTGTCCCCGCCCAGCCCAACCCAGTAGCTTCTTACCGTGTCGTTTTTGTAGACCGACATAAAACTGGCGAGCTGCTTGCAGATCGGTTGTATCTCGTGGAACAGGATGGTCATGAGGCTGCCAAACGCGCCCTGCACGCAGCCGATCGTTTCCTCGAGGACCTCGATCACCTGCTCCTTGAACTGCTCGCTCTGGTGCACGTGCGCCTGCTGCTGGAACGTGGTCAGCACTACGCTGTACTTTTCCTTCGTCCCCTGGACGATGCGCGTGATGTACTCGGTGCGTATTTCCTCGCCCTCGACACTGGAAGCGATCGTCACGAAGCCTCGGAGCAACTTTCGCTTGACACTCGACTGCAGCTCGAAGCTCTTCAGATCGCAGATCGAACGGAAGTACTCGGAGTTGAAGATGGTCTGCGAGCGCACCTTGTTGCGCTGCAGCGCCAACAGCAGCTCAATGCTCTCCTCCATTACACCCTGCTCGGCCCGCAGGTGCTGCGCGTTCAGACAGATTTTGTTCAGCAAATAATTGATCACCCACAGGGCCCCTCCGGTGCCGACGCCGAATGCGTTCGAGAATATGTTGTTCGCCGTCGACTTGTCGATCGTCATCACGTACGAGTCGCACCAGTGCCGGAGGAACCACAGCAACGTGGTGCTCAGCTCGGGGCTTAGAAACTGGTACATTCGCACCTCGATGGCCGTTTTTTCCAGTTCACACAACCGAAAGCCGGCCGCCATCAGCCGTAGCACCGGGTCCACGTTTGCCTCCGCGTTCGGCAGCTCCTGTATGTCCTGGTTCGGAGAGGCCAGCAGCTTCAAGCTGGTCGACACATCGGTCACTCCGGCGTCCACCTGCTGGGCGCAGATGCTTAGGATGACATTCGGAATGGACGCTACCTCGCCCACCGATTCCATCGCCATCACGTGCCCACTGATCAGCAGCAGCCAGTGGATGTCCTCGAACAGATTCACCAAACTTGCCACGCCCGAGATCGAGAGCGACTGGGAGGCGTGCAGCATGTGCAGGTGTGTGCCAAGTTTGCGCGTTCGGTCCTCAAGCAGCCCGGCCAGCAGGCCGAGCGCGTGGAGCAAAATTTCGCGCCCAAAAAACCCCATGATCGCCAGCTGCTCCTTGAAACGCTCCCGGTCCGGTTCGTCGATGTCGGAGATCTCGTTCTCGCCGCCGTCGTTCTCACGGCTCCCGCAGCCACGCACGCCCTGCGGCGGTGCCAGGTGGCACTGGACGTACTTTTCGAACATTTGCGTAATGTACGGCAGCATCGGTTCGATCGGATAATTTTGTTTGTCGTTCAAAAAAGACAACCATATGCCGAGCATGTTGCTCAGGGCGTCAATGTACAGGGCTTCGTCCGGTGAGGCCGACTCTTCGGCCGCGGACAGCTCAAAGAACTTCATCGTCATCGTGAAGCACTGCTGCATGGACGCGTCGAACAGCGAGTTTGGCAGCATCTTGAGCATCCCGGCCGGTAGGAACTGAAACAGCTTGCGCAGGATCAACGAAAAGCTGTACGCTTCCTTGTCCTTGATTTCGATGCTGAAAAAACGGGAAACGGGAAATTAGCATAAAACAAGGCGGGACGCGGTGAGGGAACTTGCGCTTACTTTGTCAGCATCGACAGAAAGTGCGTCAGGTAGTTGGCCAGGTACGCCATGCTTTCGTCGATGTTTTCCGTTATGATCGGACCCCGCAGTGTGGACAGTTGCAGGATGCAGATCAGGGCCTTCGGTTGCAGATCGTCGATCTCCCGCGTCTTCCAGTACGTGTGGAAAAACACTTCCATCACTTTCGGATCGAGAATGACACTCTTCCACTGTGCCTGCAGCCGCAGCGGAGGTGCATGAAGTGCCTTCGTCACCGTTTCCGATGTGTCAATGATGCGCTTCGAGAGCGTATGCATGACCCGCACATTCTGCAGGTTCGGCAGTAGAAAACCCCACGTCAGAACGGTTTCCATCACGGTGAGCAGTTGCTTGAAGAAGTATAGTTGCACGCTGTTTGTGGCGTCGAACGCGCTCACCACCTCCACCATCGCCTGCAGCGTCATGACGAACGTTTTCAGCAGGTCCGAGTCCTCGAACTGCTTTTTTGCCTTAAAGTGTTCCAGCGTGTTCAGCCCGGTATCGTCCGAGCGCACGATGGTGCAGTACTCCTCCAGCACCGCCAGCATAATGCTGCAGCTCAGAATCTGCTGCTTCAGGTCGCCCGAAGTGAGCATCTTTTTCGTTTCCTCGATTATCTGGCCGCGCTCGATGCCGTGATCTTCGAGGCTGGCGCGCTTTATCATGATGGCCACGACCTGGAGCAGCTTGTCCCGGATGAACACCGGAATGTCACGGTTGATAACATAGTTCAACAGGTACTGCCGCAGGGACACGCGATCCTGCTCGGCGATAAACTTCCACTCGCCGACGATGGCCTTCTTGAGCACGTCGGCCGCTTCGAACAGCACCAAATCGACGGACGACTTCTCCAGCACCGTCTGGCAGAGTGCGTACGGTGCCTTCGTTTTGCGGAAGTTCGTAAACAGGGTCTCCGATTCCTGACGCTGCTGGTTAGTGATGGAGTTTGGCGGGGCCTACAAATACGAGGAAACCAAAATGGTAAAACTTTCCTACATTGTTGCAGGCTCCAATCAAAACAAAGACTGGCCTCGCTCCGGGAGGGAGGATTGGTGATGGTGGCAGAGAGGAGAAAAACAAACCCGATCGATTTTTGTTGCGCTAAACGGACCCCAGAAAACGCACGCATCGCGCACGCATTCCAAGGTCCAAGGATTTCTTTGTGTCCTTTTTTTCTCCCCCCATCACCAGCCGGATTTTGGTGCCCCCCCCGTTACTCACCATGATAATGTGGGCCGCCGTTTCGAGATTCTTCAGATATGTTTCATCCATTGTGGCGCCGTGGCTGTCTCCTTTGCATCAAGGCAGGGCACTCTGCGATTTTTCACCCAAGTACGTTTGTGAGTGTGCATGCACGAGGAGCACTATGCCAACGGAAGCTATCAGGCACACGCGAAGAACATTGGCTACATCACGACGTACTTCCAAACGGCAGCCGAAACCCGAGCAAGTTCCCCGCCCGACGGAACTGACCGTTCTTTCGGGTGCGGCTCACTTGAGCAAAACTTGTGACGGATTCGTGAAGGTCCCGCACACCTGTGCGAATCCTGCAGAACACTAGGAACTACGAAAACACGAAAGAACCCGTTCGTAATCCACAACACACGGCTGCGAGCAGAGCCTACTTTGCATCAATATGGTGCGCGGCTGTTGCTTCGCTACTCACCTTCCGAGCCTGTTCACAGTCGAATCACGATATCACGGCACACGACACGACAAGAAACACTTTGCTTTATGGACCAATTTTCTTTCCGTTGGCAATGAAAAACTGACCACACTTTCTTCACAACACGGCTCTACCGATCACAAGTTTTTGCGCTACGGAATGAAAAGGGCGAGGAGGAGCTGTCAAAAAAGTGAGCGACAGTGTTGCCAGCGAATCTTCGCGCCAATCTGTCAGTGGGCAAAAAGGATTTTGTTTATTAATTTGTTATTTGTTATTTTCCGTCGCACGAAATGTATTCTGCTAGCGAGTTAGAAGAAACTTCCGTTCCCGACCGATGGGAGGTGTGCCGGTTTTGCCTGGAAGCAAGACCTAGTTTTTTGTGCGTTCTCTACGAACCTCTGGGCACGAGTGTTTCCACCGTTAGCAGCATCATCAAAGAATCTCTTTTTCTGCTGCAGATTGAGGTGAATGTGCCGGGAGTAGCTTTCGTTACCAGCACCTGAAGTGAAACTAACACCTGTCTTCCCTCCCTCTAGATTGCGGCTGGTGATGGTTTGCCCAACTGGATATGCACCAGATGCAAAGAGCTTCTGTACGCCGTTCACCGATTCAAACGGACGACACACGAGACTGCCACTCGTTTAGCACAGTATAGGCCGCACAGTGGGACAGTTTCAGAGCCGCTGGAATCCGCTGATGTTCAGCAGGAGAATCTTCAGCCAGTCCTGGAGGTGGACCTTGATTCGACGATCGAAACTTTATCTTCAGCTGCCTCAGCCGCGGACGATGAAGAGCTTCCATATCTACAGCAGCAGCAGCTCTTGGTGGAAGAGAATGAATCTGCCGGCGACGATGAAGGTGTAGATACGAAAACCGACTATTTGGACGGCGGATCGAAGTCCGACATCACCTTAAGCCTTAAGCTGGAGATTCTGGCCCAACCTAAACGGGAACATCCACAGTGCCCGAAGTGCGGTGTGCAAACGTCTGCCTTGTCCGTCCACCTGTGCTCGGACTCGAACGAACGGCCTTACAGGTGCACCGAGTGTGAGAGATGCTTCACCACGGTGAAAATCCTCCGAGCCCACTTTGTGACGCACGAGTTCGAACGGCATCACGTGTGCTCGATTTGCAATCGGGGCTTCCACTACCGCTGGTCACTGGCCAAGCACCTGCGGACGCACACGGGTGAAAAACCGTTCCCGTGTCAGCACGAAGGCTGCTCGAAACGGTTTGGCAGTTCGTCGAACCTTCGGCAGCACGAAAAATTACATATTCGCCTCGACCAACGGCAGCATATCTGTGATGTTTGCGGAGACCACTTTGTGAACCGAAACGGGTTGCAAAGCCACCGAATGTACAAGCACAAGCAGTGAACGGGGACCGAAGGCACGTCGTCCTCGGGTGGCAGGACGACACGGGAGACCAGGAACCGAATAAATGATGGTACAGTGTTTTATTCATTTCACTTTTATTCAGAGTTTCCAATTTCAGATGCCAATATATGATGCCGCTGCGTATATGTGTGTGCGTAGATGTGCGCTCTATGTATGGTTTTAACGGCCCAGCTAACCGGTGTGGGTCACGGCCACCGGCACGTTTATTTCTCCAAAAAGAAAAATAACATCAACGAACCTAAAGCTATGCACGGGGACTCGCGCCTAGAATGTCCAGTCCGCTGGACCCCACACCGGCCACTCGTACGGTCCCCGTTTGGGTCGCCCCGGGTTAGTCTTAGGTTTCTAGGGCAACGGAACGGAGTGGTCCGGTGGTTTAATCAGCATTACTCTACATAACCGACGGTTACACAACTTTTGTCTCGTTTTCGTTTGCTTATTTATTATACACAATAATTTTGGATCGCTCTACCGATCGCTACTGATCGCTAATAAAGACAATGACTAAGGGATGATGCTAAATAGTAGATGCGCGCTCAACCTTCCTTTTGCTAGGAACACCATCACCCCCCAATAGTCTACATATCCTAACGTTGCTTCCTAACGTTCTCTCTTTGATGATTTGGCTTAGCAATACTCCCCACCTGAGGGATGTGGTGTCCCCCCTGTGTGCCCGAGAAAAAAGTTTCCCTTCAACTTATCATCACTCTCTCTCTTTCATGAATATTGCATCACCCCAGCACTATTCTTATCCGCGGCACACTTCCGCGCCAAGACTCCCTCCGTTCTTGGTCGGGCCGCCCTACTACCCATGCACTAAGAAACACTGCTCTTAACTTACGATCGAACGCGGCTTTTGTGACGATGCTGCGCGCTGTGTGCGCGTCGGTGGATATGTGAGGATGTGTCCGAGAAAAGCGCAGGAAGGGAAACATGGAACTCAGTCTTATGCTTCCGGAGTTATGACGGAGGGCACGCCATTAGCGGGCGCTAACAGTATCGAAGCAAACAAGGGGTGGAAATGAATCCGATCGATCACGATCGGTTTCGATCGCTGATGGCGGTGGTTGAAAGAAGTTCCATGCTGCTGCTTTTCCGTCGCGCGCGCGCGCACACTCGCTTCGCTTACTCCTTAAAGTCCGCCACGTTTTAGTTACAACAAACAGGGATCATTAGGTCAGTCTTTTCAATAACTATTTAATATTGGTGTGTAACACTAGGGGTGTGTGAGTAATTAATAACCGTAGTATATAGGGGGCTAAGCTAGCGTATCTTAAAAGAAGTAACTTCCGTTCGGTTCCGCCTGTCCGGTCGTGCGCGTGTTTCGATCAACGATATATTTCCATCCTAGTTTGATACTTTCGCTCGTCTTCTTCTCGCTACACTTGCTACCACTATTACCGCCCTCTCTAGCCGCGTTAGGAGAATATTCATATGGCATTACTTTTTGATATATTTTTATTTACCCTTTTTTATAGTTTTTGTTTTACGCCACATGCGTTCTACATAGACTACTAGGATCTACTACTTGCATCTTGCTCAGCTGCTATCAAAGAGAGAGAGAGAGAGAGAGAGGTAGAAAGAGAGAGAAAGAGAGTTGTATATGGCTGTGGCGCAATTACAGTGACCAACAAAATCAGAGAAATTGTTTAAGATTTTGGCGGTGCTTGCTACTGCGCTGCTTCTCTCGCTGAGCTCTCTCTCTCTTCGCGCTAGTTGTCCAAATATAATTCTAATGACGGCCGCGACGAGTCTCCAGCGTCCAGTGTTGCGTTGTTTTTCTGTTTTTTTCTCATTTTTCTTTTAACAATTAATCGGTAGGAATCAATAAAACTCTGTATAGAGGCACTCAGTGGTGTCGCAGCGTACAATTTTGCTCCCTAACATAACCCGCTTTTAACATGCACTTACGGCTCAACTAGTCAATTAGATTTTACAGAAGGCGCCCGAAAGATTTGCCACCTCCGGTTTTGTCGGTCGGCCCACAAACTATAATATAGTTTGTCGCTAAGGAAGGAAACTTAAATTAATATTACGCGCACACATACCGTTAGAAGTAAGGTTAGAGTGGGAACACCCAGAGTTCGCTTTAAAAATGCCGGTCCACTTTTTGGCGCCCGAAATAAGGATCATCGTTAAGGTTTAGGTTCGTGAAGTTGCCGAAAGAAATGCCTATTTACATCGGGAAACTAAGCTTAACTTTAGAGGTGCCTCTCTCTGCATGAAGAGGGGGGCCTTAGTACGGACAGTGCACGACACAAATACGGACAACAACAACGCGTATTGGGAGTGCGTGCCGATCATTAATAATAGGGGGGGGGCCAGCGCCCCTTTCTGAGAATTCATCTAAGATGTCCCGGAAAAAAAGGATTCCGGATTGCACACACTCGCTCTCTCTTTTGCTCCGGACTAAAACCTCCGTGAAAATTATCTCCTCCGTGGTAACTTCTGCTCAGTCTATTGTTTTTCTTGCGATCTTTCGATTGAAAGGGAGAGAGAGAGAGACAGATTAAACCGTCCCCCTCTCTGTCTCGCACGCACACACACATACACACACAGGATTTGGTCCGCAGGAGCGGTTCTCGGTGGGGCTCGGTGGGCACAACAATTTGTTGCCCGTTGCTGGTAACTGAAGGCACTCTCTGACCGCGAATCGGAACAGTGCCAAGGAATAACAATCGCGAATCGACTAAAGCCGTGCGCGTGTGTCTGCGTGTGTATGTGTGTGTCAGAGTACACACTAAAGGGCCACTAGAAACGGTGGAACCGTCCATCGGATCTCTGGATGGTGGGAGCGAGTAACAAAGGTGAAACAATATTTACACTTCAGGACACGGTGCACGGCGGCGGCGGCGGTGGTAGCGACGACCGCGGGGACCTTCTCCCCGCCGGCCCCTACGAAGACTCCGACGTGGGGCCGGCCACGTTGCTGCCGCTGTCGTTGGCGATGGTGATCTCGCGCTTGATGGCGAGACTGTAGTCCTCCTTCAGCTTGCCCGGCCCGGGCACTATGACCCCTTGCTGTGCCGGTTGTTGCGGTGGTGGTGGTGGTGGTGGTGGCGGCGCAGGAGACGGTGACCTTGACGGTAGGCGGCGTACCACGTGGCCACCGCCACTGACGGGTGACAGCGAGAGGCCGCGCCGCTCTTCGGACGAGTCGCGTTTGGGGCCCATCGACAGGTCCTCCACGTGGTCGTCCGGACCGGGCGGTCCGCCGGCAGCACTCGAGGACGGACGGCCCCCGTCACCACCACACTCGCTGCCGGTCTCGTCGATCGAGTCCTGCTCCATCGGCAGCTCGTCGGCGAGGGCATCGCGCCTCCGGCGTCCGCCATTCTGGTGGTGCCGCTCGCCGGCCGGATGGCCGTGGTGATGTGGGCCGTGGTCGCCGGGCACCTCATCCGGATGTGGTCCATGATGGTGGTGACCATGGTGGTGGTGTTGGTGGTGCCCCCCGTGGTGGTGCAGATCGGCCCCATCCTCCGGAGAGCTCATCGAGACCGAACGCATGTACTTCATGAGGACGTTCGGGCTGGGCGAGCGGGCGGTCCCGTGGGTCCCGGGCGACGTACTCATCCCGTTGACGGCGGCATGGGCCGCAGCAGCGAACGCCATCGCGTGGAGTGCCTCGCGCCCCGCAATGTCGCCACCGCGCGCCTCCAGCGCCTGCTGCAGGAACGACGGATCGAGCAGGGCGGCCGCTGGGTGCGGTATCGTCGGTGGCAACCCACCGTGGTGGCTGCCGTGCTCCAGCTTAATCATCCGCCCGGCCGCCTCGTGATGGGCGAGGGCTGCTGCCGCTGCGGCGGCTGCTGCCGCGGCCGCTGCCGCCGATGTGCCCGACTCATCGTCATCCTGCTGCTGTTGCTGCTGCGAGGACTGCGACGGAAGCTGCTGGTGTTGGTGCTGGTGATGGTGGTGGTGAGGGTCACCCGGTCCACCGGCTCCCCCCGTGCCACCGGGGAACATGTGGCTGTGCGGGTGGTGCGTGGTGCCGCTCAACCCGTACGGGAACGGGGCCGGACTGCCACCGGAACTGGGCGA
Source organism: Anopheles bellator (assembly GCF_943735745.2). Classification (NCBI taxonomy): domain Eukaryota; kingdom Metazoa; phylum Arthropoda; class Insecta; order Diptera; family Culicidae; genus Anopheles; species Anopheles bellator. The sequence continues at coordinate 4,953,318 of NC_071285.1, read as the reverse complement.
TCGCTTGAGGGCCCGGTTGATCGGGCGGCCCGTCGTGATGCCCAGCTTCTTCACCTTGTCGTAGAGGGTGCGCGAGGGGACACCGAACTTGCGCGACGCCTGCAGCGCACTCATGCCCTTCCGCACGCAGTCGATCGCGTTCAGGATGTCCGTCCGGGTGTACTGCTTGTAGCGCTTCCACTCCGGCTTCTGCTGCTGGTGCTGCGGCACGTACGAAGCGAGCCGTGGGTCAGCGCCACCGACCCCACCACCGAAGCCACCATGGGGTGACTCAAGCAGCTCGTCCTCGAAGGACTTGTCCGCGTACGGCGAGTGGGGCGGTTCCTTGATCAACTGAGGGAATGAAGGACCTATGTCAGACATGTCGGGATTGCGGTTGCGATGGAGTCCACCGTGCGGGAGGTACTTACCTTGCCGTAGCCACTACCGTTCGAGTGGTGGCTGCTGGGACGCTCCGGGTGCTCCGGTACTCCGGAACCGCAGACGCCGCTGCCGGCGCCTCCACCGCCGGAGGATCCTTTCAGGTGCAGGCTTCCGGTTTGGATGGTGGCCACTGCGGCTGCGGTCGCCGCTGACGAGGGAGAACCACCGACGAGGGGTTGCGACGAGTCGGGCGGGTTGGCCTGGGCGAGGACATTCCGCAGGATGGGCGTGTCGCGCATCATGCTCGACATCGACTGGAGCTTCTTGCGCTTGAGCGGGTTCATGTCGGTGCTGGAGTCGTACGCCGAGCTGAGCATACTGTGCAGCTGCGTCTGGGCGAGTGTGACCGGGATCTGGGCGCCGAGGGCGGGCCAGCCGGCGGCTAGGGCGGCGGCGGCCGCTGCCGACGATGACGATGTGGAGGCCGTCGAGCCACCGATCTGTTGGATCGTCGTGGCGATAGCGCTGGCACCGCTGGAGGAGGCCGCATGCGGTGAGGACGTGGTCGGGGTGGTGGAGGAGTGCGAAAACGAGGCAGACCGGTCGCGGCTGCGTTCCTCGCGCTCGCGGTCCCGCTCGACCGCACCCGGACTGCGCGAGTACAGGCTGGAGTAGGGTGACTTGTAGGTGGTGCAGGGCGGTGACGAGCTGCTGCTGTGGGCCTGCGACACCACGTTCGTGGCCGTCGACGATGTGGCGATTGCACCGGGCGACGGGGCCGACTGGAACGCGGAGGAGGAGGAAGCGGCCGCCGAGCTGCAGTGGCCAACGCCGCTTCCGGCCTTGTTGTAGTTGTTGTTGCTGGCCAGCAGCATCGTGGCCGGGTCGCGATGGTGGTGGTTCTGCAGCAGCTGGTGCTGGTGGTGGTCGATGTCGAAGCGCCCTCCGACGCCGGCACCGCCACCGCCGCCACCCCCTTTCAGGTCGGCCATGTCGTAGAGGCCCTTCACCTCCAGCTGCTCGGCGATCTTCATGATGCGCGGGATCTGCGCCTGCGTCACGCTCACCTCGCCCGTGTACATGTACTCGAGCAGGGCGCGCATCTCGAACTCCTGCACGCCCGGGAACAGGATGCTGCAGTGGTCCATCGGCACGTCCTGCAGGATCGACTGGAAGTAGGGCGAGTTGGCCGCCAGCACGACCCGGTGCGCCTTGAACTGCACCTGCTCGTCCACGTAGATCGTGCAGTCGACGTAGCACTCCATCTTGATCAGCGCGAACAGGATCTCGACCAGGTTCGACTTGTGGTTGTTCCACCGCAGACAGTACGTCTGCCCCTCGCTGCTGCCCATCTTGCTGCTGGTGCTGCGTGACGGCGTCTATGAGGCCTTCCCGGCTGTGACCTTGAGCGTTCCTGTGGAAGAGTTTTGCCAAAACGCAAAAAACGCGCGTCCCACGGCCGCGTATCAGTATCATCGTCGCCATCGAGATCGAGAGGGTGGAAACAACAACAACAACGGCCGCTACACGCTTCGCTCTTTATCGCTCGGACCTTCGAAATCGGTCGGATTGGACCGGGCGGAAGGGCACAACAGAGAGTTGTTTACCAGTTTCGCGCGCTCCAGTGGCGGTGATGGCGACATCGTGAATCACACACGACCCCGCACGGGTTTGATAATGTTGGGTCACACCAAAAGTCTACTCCGAGGTTCCCGAGGGGGAGAGCTTCCGATTTATCGGTTCGACCACTGCCAGTTCATCGCATTTGATGCAAATGCTTCCGTTGGTGATAATGCGTCGCTTGGTCCGTTCCAACAGAAAAGATCTTTGGCCGTTACGGTGGATTCCGAAGATAGGGCACAAAATTGTGGCCGTCGCTGTATGCATTTCTGCCAGTTTTTTTTCTGTTTTTACTAAATGTTTACAATTTCCAGAATAAAGTTTGACGTTTCAAAAGTCAAGTAACCGTTCGTTTAAAATCCAAACATTTGATGGATCACCGCAGAAAAGCAAAACAAAGATGGCTTTGAAACCATTTGTGGTCTTTTGACAGTTTTCGGTCAGAGTGCGGAAATTTTACAGCAACACCGGAACAAGTAGTAATCAGACGATGCGCGATTGACTCTATCTCTGTCCCCTGAGTTCTGTGTAGTTCTTGCGTTGGTGGTCGAATACAGCACAGGAACAACTTACTGTACTGAGAAACAAGTGTTCGATACAACCAGATTCGTTTTGTCCAGTGAAAGCGATGAAAAAGTGCGGACACTATTTGTAAGACCCAAACGGCTGCGGAAAGACCCGTATCGGCCACCACTACCCCTGTCTCATTGATTTCTCAACTCTTTACCTCCGGCAGGTTTACTTCGGCCGGTGGCTTATCTTCGTTCCGACGGTCCCACATCACACCTGGCTGGCCGGCCGAACGGCCGTAGCGTGGTATTTGCGAATAACGTGCAAAATAACAGCAACCTTCCCGAATCGGAACTTCCGGTGTTTCCTGTGCTTGGCCGACTTGGTCAGTCGGCTTATCGGCGTTGTCTTTCGGACCAGCGGAACCGCGGGCGCGCTCCGGAAACGGTGTCCAGTGTGCGCTCACGAACCGCGCGGATTTATCAGATTTCTTTCATTCGTTCGAAAACCAAAAATCTAGCAGAGGTTACTCTAAGGTGACTCACACAAACACACACAGTAAGTCGTCCTCGGACCGGAATCGCGTGACCACCGCGAGGGCCGTCGCGCCAATTTGGGTTCATCCCACACGTCATTCTTAAAGGGTTTCCTCCGCCTGCTTTTTTTGTTTTAGCGCACAATTCTGGGCACTCCGCCGGAAACGGAGCTCCGTCCGGAACACCCTGCTGCGGCGGTAAGTAGGTTAAATTCTGGCCAAGGGGTTTAACTGTGCTTGCCACACATTGCCATTCTTTTTGGCTGACCTGAAACCGGAGTCAAAGCCCGTTAATAATCCTTAACAATCTTCCCACCATCATCGCCTTTTAGGCTGGATGTCCTAATTTGGGCCAGCAGTGATGATCTCTTTCCTTTCCGAAAGAAGCACGCACAGCAAAGAGGATAAGCTCGCAAAAAACACTGCTAAGGACCCCGGAGGAGAATGAGATCCGGAGATTTTTGCACTTGCCCATGGCGACTGCCTGCAAGGATCGTGTGCGCCGGGCAGGTCAGGTCGAGCCACGGGTCGACCCATTGTGCAATATTGGCTTATAAGGTGACGGGATCCCTGGGCCTGCTAACGGCCCGGCAGGTATAAGGGATCGTGCATTAGATCTTCACTAGGAAGAGAAGCAGTTTGGTAGCGCTGCTACACCCCAGGCGTGTAGGTGAACAACGATCGACCGACGACGGGACGGGCTTACCGTTTTCCCAGCGGCCCCGTAAAAGTCATGATTTATTGACGGCCACGACGAGGAGTGCCCCTTCTTTCGGTTCTCTTCGCAGCATCCTTCTGCGCTCTCTCTCTCTCGACTTGGATGTGATCCTGCGTGTTATCGGGGGTCGATTAGTTCGCGCTGCCATTAATCACATACCCATCCAGGGTGTAGATCAACGCTCTGCTTGTAGCTTCACCGGAAGCACCTTACTTGCGGGTCCCAGAAATCCCCAGGAAAGAGATTGAGCTTTCCCACGGCTGCTCCTTGATTTCTGTGTCCGAAACTACAGTTGACCGAAAGAAGATTGCATTCCTCGCTCTCCCTGTCGGACCTCCCGGTTGGAACTGATAGCAAAGCCGTAGCACAGAAAACCGTGCAAATAATGAGGTCGAGATTGCTGAATTCCGGAGATTGCCAGTAGCTTTTCCCGTTGCGTAAATAACCTCTCCCAGGCGGGCCGTCAGATGATAAATGCCTGTTTGCACCATCAATGCACCATCTTATCGCCGGAGGGGCTCATTTGGGAACTATCGCGGCGGAGCGAAGTGAAGAGCGCCTCGAAATTGCAGTTGCAGTGCACGCCATTTTGGTATCGGCATTTCGCTCGTCCGCAGCCAAAAGATATCGAATGTCTGGCCCGTTCCGGGAAACGTAACACACATGCATGCGGCCCCGTCCACAGAAGCCCACAGCAGCAGCAGCAGCAGCGTTTTCAGACGTCTGCAAAATAGCCGTCTGCTTTCCTAGAGCGGTGCTAACAGCAAACACATCCTCGAGCTGAACCCGAGAGGAAACATCTGAGCAGCAAACGCGCGACGCTTCGGTCCCTTCGGGATGTCTGCGGTCCGGTGTTGTGCAATGTGCCACATGTGGGCCGGAAAAACTCTGGGTATTGGGCCGATGCGAACTAACTCTGTCACTAGACGCGCTACCGAGCGAAAGAGGATCGATCGATGCGTTGGAGTGTGAAATTTGCACAAGTCCGCACACAGGTTCCGAGTACGATACGAGTCGAAGCGATCATGTAGGCGCGAGCTTCCAGAAAGGATCTAAACATTGTACCTACCTTTGCCAAGGACTTTGCGGCCTTTTCTGCTGCTGCTGCTGCTGCTGCTGGGATTCTACTAGTAGTCTAGTAGCGATCGTGGACTCGGCGCTCAGTGCGGCTCACGATCATCACACTGAACGCCCGTGGTGGTGCACGTATCCGAGACACTCTCCACCCGAGAGACAGAGAGATAGAGAGATAGAGAGAGCGCTGACTTCGCTTTGCACTAAGATCACACGTTACAGTTTCGGGAATTGAAAAAAGGCTCCCTTCGTTGGTTTTCCGCGAGCGTGGGTTCAGTTTGGTCAGTCAATTGGAATGCTGGTACACGTAGTTAGGTGGGACACACGGGATCGGGATTCGTTTTGTTCCGATTTGGGATGTTTTTTTTTTTGAAAGTGAAGAAATAATTTTGATAACCTCAAGCACAGCAAGTTCCGAAAGAGTTATTGCAAAAATTGGGAGTTCGACGAGTGTGTGTTGGATCGATCTCGATCAAAGTCGATGTTGCTGTTGCTGTTGCTGTGCGAGGTGCGAGGATCGTTGTTGCGGTTGTAGCGGTGGGGGGCGCGCTCTGTACTGTGAACTAATGCGCGAGGAGCAACGGAGTAGGCTTGCTACTGCTGGCTACTAGATGACGGTTGACGGCACTTTTTCCGACGCTTTTTGCGTCGCCTTCTTCGCGAAACTTTTCGGTTCACTTTTCTACTCGGTCCACACACCGTTCTTCGTTCGTTTAGGGTTCGTTAGGAGGGCTGTGAATAGTGTCACTGTTGGTCGCGCACTGCACTCTGGTGCCGCATGCCTCTACAGGCAAGGTTCGTGATCGACCCCGCTCAGTGTCAGTCGATCTCGGGGCGCTGCACTACTAACTGAATCACTGTGGCGCATCACTTCCGGCGCGCACGACGCATTTCCGGTGAGGGCCCCGGGAAGGGCGATCACCAGCTCCCGGGTGCACTGCTGGCCGCCTGACGCTGGGGCCTTCCTGCCAATCTCTGCACGCCGGAAAGAAAGAGGATCACACTTTAGATCACACGGTTCGGATCACCGACGATTCCCGGGTGGGGCGCACCAAAAACACCACAAGCGCGTGTCATTCGCCTGACTATCGGACACTCCGGATCACCTACTCCGGGGTTGTTGATCGAATTCCTGCTCCCTCGCGAGTGAGAGAGAGGCTGGCAAATAAAATGGCAACAAATTCGGCGGGTTTGCCAAAAGTTCGTTCTCGGGTCTCGGGGAAAAACAGGACGCGACCGCGTCTCGGGGCAGGGACGGCGGACGACGACGTGTGCTTTCCAGCGAGCGGACTTTTCGCTACTGACTCTCCGATGCGGTTGCGACGACCGAAACCAAAGCGCCCAGCGCGCCGCCGAAAAATCGCCGAAGTCGCAATGTTGTCGTCGGTCGGACGGGGCCAGGGTCGGCGCGGGACGGGACGGCCGAGGCCGCGCACAATGAGAGCCCTCGCGCCGTCTCGCTCCGGCCTGCTTGCCGTGCCTCTCTTCGTCGTCGCCCTTCAGGGACCTTCTCGTCCTCTAGGCCGATCCTTTTTCCCCGTCTCTCGCTCTCTCTCACTCACTCGGATGCGCTCTGAGAACCTTTCCGAAAACCCTTTTGCAGAGTGCAATCCCCGGCCACGCGCTCTGTCTCGCTCGCTCCCAGTGCAGTCCGCCAAAAGGCAGGCCATTTTCATGCTGCACCCGAGCGGGACGCCCGTCTGGACGTCTCGCTCCCGCTCCCGGGTGACCCTTTTCTGATTGCGTTTTCATCTCGCACAAACGAAAGCCACGCACAACCGAAAATTCTCGCAATCGCGCCGTCGCACTGTCCCTGTCCGGCGCCCGTAGGGCTTGACTCTGTTTCGTTTTTTCTTTTTGGAAGGGGCCACGACGACACTCATCTGTGTAGGTCGCACCCTTGCACCCTTGCGCGCCTCTCGCGCCCGCCCGCTGCAGCCTCTGCGATATGCGGCGATGGCCCCGCGATAGGAAGGCTGCGTGTGTATCGCAACGCGAGGCCCTTCGATCGCGTCACCCAGTCCTGCAGCAGCCATGCGGTGGGGGAACCGCGAAATGCGATCCCGGAGCGGCGGTGGAGGGGATGATGCACTTCTTCGAACCGCGGTGCGTGAGTTCCACGGAATTGCGTGCACGAAAGAGAGCAACATAGAGAGCTGAGTGCCGCCGTGAGGGATGCATTTTTCGGTTCGTGCCTGCTGCGAATCGATGCCAGGCGCGATCGTGAAGAGCAAACACGGTCTAACCCACACAGACGTACGGTGTGAGCCAAAAAGTTTGTTGTCGGAGGCAAGTTTCATCATAACAACGCCCGGAACGCAGCGATCGATAGGAGGCGAAGATAGAGCGAAGAATCTATTTTTCAATCTTCCACCACACCGCCAGCGTTGCGTTTATGCGCTTCCCTCCTTTTCGGTTATGCTGCCTGTCCGTTGGCCCACGGGTCCGCTGCCTCGCCGCTATGTTTCGGCAGCGCAACGCAGCGATTGTAGTCATGCGATTGACACGATCGACACGGCCACTCGAACCCGAGAATAATGCGACTCAATTTATGGTATTTTGCAACAAAATGTTTTTTATGTTTAATGCGAATTGTGAAGCGGACGCCTGGTGCTTCACGCCACCCCGGGGACCCGGTACCTGATTTAATTAATTAAATAATCAAGAAAACAGGTTAGCATCCTCCGATCGAGTCCTTCGATTCGGTTCGTCGGAGCGCATGAATGAAGTGGCCCAATTACGGGCCACTGAATGGTGGACTCTAGCTCTAGCGGACTGCCCGCACCGCTGCGTGTCGCCCTGTGAAGAGCTTGTCGATCCGGGATCCGGGATCCGGGCTTAGCTACCTCTATTTTTTTACCTCGCTCGGAAACGATTACCCTGCTGACGTAACCATGAATGAGAGCAATAAACAACCCGGGTCTCGGGTACGATTGACAAATCGAGCGATCGAGACAACACACGGTTTTGCAGGCGACACAAAGGGTTAGGGAATTTGCCAAAGAAACAACACACCACCGGAGTCCGGAATCGGAAAAGCCTCCGCAAACAACAATGGTTCGCTTCCTTCGACAACGACGCATCCTCTCGAGCCACTGCACTGCTCTCCGTCCCTTTTTACGGGGTTTCGTTTTTTTTTTGCTGCGTCCCTTCTTCGGAGTCCTTTTTTGCCCATCCCCGGTCCCACAGGGTGTGGGTGCGGCCGGTCGACAATGGAAGAAATTGCACACGCACGCATCATTCCCGCTTCCCATTGACGCTAAATGGCCCAAAACGGCGCAGCGGGCCTCGATTATGCCCTTAAGTATAACCACAATAAAAGAATCAGCAATCAGGATGCAGAGGCAGCGCTACCAGCCAGGGCTACCTTCCTTTGCCTTGGGCTACCCGTGCGGACGTTGACAACACTCCGCGAAACAATGGGCAAGTGGAATTCCCGCTTGGAACCCGATCTTACCACGAAGCGGCGGCCTGGGCCATTCGTTTCCAATTTGGGACCATTTCTCGATCGATCGCTTCTTGAGTGATCCTCGATGAGGCGATCTCAGTTCCGCGTGCTTCATTCTCGGTTCTTGGCCAATTCTTCGAACTCCACCGCACTCGTCGTCGTCGAGCGAGTGAGCGAACGCACTGATAACGACGCCATCTTGGGCCGCGGATGATTCGGCAGATAGCGAACCCGGTCGTCCCGGTGGTCGCGCCTCATAATTGCTTCCTGGGGGCCCCCGCCGGGCAAACCGATAAGGGGCCGGGAGGGCCGTCCGTCCGTCCGTGTACCTCATATCTCACACGCATCGGTGCACCGCTCGCGCTGTCTCGCTCTGCCCCCCCCCGGGGCCGGTCGGGTGCAAGCGAACCTACGCAAACCCACTGCTGCTGCTGCAGAACCAGTTCTAATGTCGGGTGGGACGACGACGATGATGCGCTCTCGCACACACAGACCGAAGCACACTCTCTGGACATTCGTCGAATTAAATTCAGCGGTCAGTGCACTCGCTCGGCGCGTAGTGCGTGCGCTTTTTGGCCACCCCAAAAAAGGCCGACCCGCGCTGGAAACGCGAGAGAGAGCGCCCGATAGGTGGTGGTGGTGGTGGTGGTGCACGGGAGTCGGACCTTGGGTTGGGCGGCGACTTTTCACGCCCGGCCGCTGCTACGTGCGTATCCAGAGGCCCCGGAGCCACGGAAACAATAACTATCTATGGATGTGTTTGTTTGTGGATGCGTGTGCCGCCAGCATAACGAGATCATTGTATCAATTGGGTGCATCGCGCGAAGAATGCGAAGAAAATGCGCAAACTTGAGTCGACGGCGACCCTCATAGCCCCTCGGACGGCGGATCAATAATTCTCCGCCACACCGTCTATTAATTGATTGAACAAAGTTGGCTTCGGTTTTCCTATTAATCAGGATCCGCAGGCTCGCTCAATTGAGAACCGGCGTTAGCAATAAAATGCGGCCTGCACAGTCCTACAGTCCTCGTAGGCCGCCCTCAGTGAGGGGAGTAATTAATTAAATTAATCAGAAATAAGATAGCCGAGCCGAGTGGCGCGCCACCGGCCACCGGGGAATCGTGGGTCACACGAAGGGCCTACTACGGTTGTGTTGCAGTTTGCTGCAGTGTGCTTCCCAATTGACAGCTCTCGACAGCGCTCGACACAATAGCGAAGCAGGCCACGCCGAATTCGTGAATTGCTTTATGGTTTTTGCTTTTCTTGCTTCAAGATTGCCGAAAGATTTGCCGGACCGTTTTTTCTTTGTCAATTTCTACTAAAAACCCTTTAGCTGTGTTTGCGGGCAAACAAACTCCGGGCTCCGGGGGTTCGGATTTTATGGCCGGCCCTAATCGATAGGCACATCCCTCCGTTCCGGCGGTGGCCGGCGGCGCGACACGTTGTTCGTCCTCTCGACATGTGTTCCTTTTTGGCACGGCCGCACTTTTATTGCAATTTCCCTCATTTGCTCATTTGGTCCCTGTTTCGTGTTTTTTGGCAATCCTCGGGAAAGAGTTAAAACTCGTAAACGGTCCCCGTCCAGGTATTGGCCGCCATCATAAAGAAGCGGGGACCTTCGCACTGCAAAAGGAAAACAGCTTGAAATTTGCAAAAGACACCCTAAAGGGTTCGCTTACCCCGCTCCCCGACGTGTTCGCATCCTTTCGCACAATAAACACCGAACAACGACAACCGAAAGGCTTAAAACAACAATCCTGGAACGGTCGCGATTGCACACCTACGACTTACCTGCACCGTCGTGGACAAACGGGTTGGTACCGGGTTTTTGTTTTTTTGTTATGGAAATGGGCACTATCTTGTGTTGCATAAATTTGCGCCCTGCGAGCCACAGGTACTGCCTTGCAAAAAAAGACACTGCGGACGACTCTAATGGCCGTCTCCGGTTAATAATGCAATAAAGGGTTACACTCCGGCCCGAGATGCTGTTGAGTTGTCAAACGTGCTGAGCTCAAAGCCTACTTGCAATCGGCGACGCTTGTTTAAGGTGCCGGATTCAAAGGTTGAATTGTAAACACATTTTCCAAAACACGGGAAAAGAATGCGCTTTTTGCTGACAACCAAAGCCTGTGTTCTAATATGACTACTATCACTACTCAGGGGTCATTTTTGCTTTGTTCACGGCTCAGTTCATCGAACTTCGGCACCGAAACTCCGCTCGCTTCACATTGGGTGCAGCCAAAAAGTGCATCCATAATGTGTCGTGTCAACGATACGGGTGACGATGTCCATAACGCGCGACACCGAACACCGAAGGTTACTGGCTCAGGAAACGGCCGATGCGGATTTGTCCGGGTCATTCGGGAGGACCGAAAAACTGGTCCAACGATGTGGTCGGGCGTTTGACCTCGCAAACCGCACAAACAGCACGTCGGATCGCACTTCGGACCGAAAACAAACAGAAAAAACAGGTTCGACAGGTCCCGCCCGTTGCAAACCGCCGAGCGAGGTCAAGCACTGCGACAGAAGTGCGATGATAAGACGACGAGTGCGAGAACGAGCTTTGTCCCCCTGAGGAGTACGCACCTGACAGGGTGGCGGCCGTGTCTATGCGAGTGTCTCCCGCTGGGCAAAAGGCAGAGACCCGCACGGCCATTAAATCAAAGCAGAGCGGCGTCAGTCATAACTCTACGGCTTATGCAAATAAGGCCCAGTGTCCTGATCACTCCCCACCAGGACGATGGACCGGAGCCGAGTCTTCGCAGCAAGACATCCGGACGCCCCAAAGTGCGCGCCCCTTAAGTGCACCATTATCCTTCTTCTGGCTTCGGGCAGGACTCTTGGCAGACGGGTTTTCAGCCGATTCGGGATTAGAATAAAATTGGCACGAAAGCTTAGTCACTGTCGGGCCTCAAATTAGTGGCCCCCCGAAGGGGGTGTCGGAGAGCGCGCGCGCGCGTGTAGCTAATAACGCCCCACGTCCCGGCAGGATCTGTGCAGGCCAGGCCAGGATGTCGGCACCGCCGCCACCGTCGGTGTGCCTTTCTTTCGCAATCGCATGCAATCCGAGATAGGTTCGTTCGTGTTTTGCGCGCCCCCGGGTAAGAGGTAACCTTTCGACCTCTGGTGGTCCCGGTGCCCGCTGGTCACTCCAGGGCCCCGCCACACGCAACCCGACCCTTCTGCACGACAAATAAATTGCCAATTTTCGTGCCTCCCCCCTGAATGCAAACTTACACTTACATAGGGCCGAGCCAGACCGGGTGTCCTTTTCCACTGCACCCGCCCGCCGTTGGCCACCATTACCGGGATCCGTGTGGCGCGAAACGATGATGATGATGGTGGTCCGTGGGTTCTGCTTTTTTCGTGAATTTTTTATGGCCCGAGCTTCAATTACCCCCCTCGTGCTGCACTCCCCACTGGGCGGGGAGTGGAATGCGAAATTAGCATGTTTTCCGCGACCGGGCCACACGGGCCGGGACCGGGAACGGAACGCGAAAATCACGAGTCGACGCCCGGGTCGGGCCCCGGCCTCGGCCCAGGGACCGCGTGGAGTTGTCTTTTTGATTTATTTTTCAACAAATAATACCACGCCATGGCCACGAGGGCCCGGCTCCATTAGCTGGAGTAAGCTTGGCCGGAGTTGGTGCCGACGGACCACCCGACAAATGACATTCGAAAGGCAAATATGTGCACTCGGTTCGCGTGCATTCCCGAGGTTTCGTGTCAGGGTTCCCGAGATTCACGAGATCGGGAGCTTGGATAGGGACAGGGCAGGTGAGCAAACGGGTGGTGAAAATTGGCGACACCGAGTTCCTCGGCTGAAGCTGCTCCAATTGAGCCTTTTTCGTAGTGTTACGGAATGCAATCCTTCCATTGCCTTCTGAAGGTCCTTCCTGGGGTCTATTCCATCTTCTCGCTGTGAATCACAATCCAAGACCAATTCTTGCTCATTTCAAGCTGACGTAACCGCACGAACACAATATGCCAACAATAGAGAATGGATTACCAATCAGTAATAGAACAACAATAGAACACAGAACCAATAACATGGACTATAAGACAAGCCATCAATAACAAATCCATTGTGAAGGAACAGGGTTATTCGTTTTGTAGTTCCGAAATTATAGGACTGGCGCTTTACTTTAACATTTTTAAAAATTATTTAAACTTTCTACAAAAGTGGTGATTCGAAAACGCTAACTTCTCCTTCAAAAATGTCTAGTTTTAAGAAGTAGCGGTCAATCGACCATCTTCCTAGTGGGACCCTCATTCCAAGACCAATTCTTGCGCTTTTCGAGCTGAAATGGACCAAAACTGATTGAACTGATCACGGATTGAAAAGTTAAGTGAGAAGTTGCTCATAAAACTCCCCAAATAATGCGCTCATTTCAGTGAAACTTTCCGGTTATGTTCGCTCAGTTCCGCAAGTTGTGCACTTTATGATAATTAAACCCGATTCACTTGATCCTTTCGGCGGCAAAAGCCACTTCCTGCACCACTTCCTGCAATTAGCGACCGATCCGGCCGACCAATCCGACCGACCAATCCGGGCACGTACCCCGGGCGCTCTGCTAATTCCTGCTGGTCCTCTCGAAGTAACGCGCGGCTAAATAAACACATCCCGGCGGGGCCAACGAAACAATCATAATCCCATTTTCACATCATTTCAGGCTACGGCTGCCGGTGCCGGTGCTGCGGTCGGCAAAAGATTAGAGAGACGGAGGAAGACGGCCGGCCACTTCTGGGCACACCAAGACCGAGCACAAAATGGCCATAAAACCCCTGCTGCTGCGGGTGTAAGCCTTCCGCCCGTCCGCCTGTGTGTGTTGGCTAAACATTGTGCGAAAGGGCACAATGCACGGACACGGGCGTAAATTGCACGGGAAGCCCTTTTTTTTAGGTTCTCCGGTGCCCGATCCTTCGATCGGATCCTTTGTAACGCACGCCCAAGGCCCATTGTTTCTCACAGCACGTCGCACTTAGGCCAACCTGCCTCCTGTGTGCGGGTGCTAATGAATCCCACGTGGGAAGGATAATAGGTCTGTGCCGCCTCTCTCTCTCGGTGTCCCTCGATCGGTTTCGGCGCGCGTTGCGTAGCAAATGAATGTCCCGGTCGTCTTCGGCGAAACTTTGCGCGCGACCCCATTCGAAGGCTCCTACGTCGAGGTCCTGCCGGGGGGAGATAATCAACCTGGAAAAAAAGCGGGACCACCGTTCGGTCCGCTTCGGTAATTCGTCGATTTCGATATCCGCTGATGGACAGCGCCGCGGCCACCATCGCCCCGAATACCCCGCAGTAATGGACGGTCCTGTGTGTTATCCTTTCGGTTGTCTCATCACAAATTGAGTCCGTCCGGGGTGTCCTTTTCCGTTCGGACCTTGAAACACGCACAATTGGGTCCGGTCCCTCTTCGCAAGGACCCGCCACCGCTGCGCTGTGCGTACACGCCGCCAAACGTCGATATCTCGCTCGCAATTTGGGTTCCGTTGGTCGTGGCCCCCGCTCCCGCTGACCAGCCCGGTCCCCCGGGGGAGGCGAACGGTTCAATTGATTTTATCATTTTATACCTCGCCACGCGACGCCACGGGAAAAGGCCGACGTAGTTTTCCGAAAGCAATTTTCATGCCACAGGGACACATACACAAAACAGCGGCCCGGGACAGGCAACCGAGCCGAGGGGTGGTTCGATGGTGGGGTGGTGCCTCCGAAACCGAGCCATTTCGAAATTAATGTCCGGTTTTCGTTAATAATTTATTGCTTCATGAACTATCAGCATATCCGCGTAGCGTGGCCGGCGGATCGCATCGTGTCCCCCCGGGGTGACACAGCGCTGGTGCGGGGTTCGGTGGAAATCGGTCGCCCGGAAGTGTCCTCTTGAGCAAGATCTCAGGTCTCGAGCGCGCTAAAAACGGGGAAACTTTCTCCTGAAGGCCGTTCCGTTTGGCAACCCTGGAGGTCCCGGAAGGAAGAAGGAACCCCGAACCGGGCCCGTTTGAGGGGCCCACACAAAAAAGGACAATGGCCGGCAGGTGGCCGGCTGAATAAAGATCCGCCCAATTGATTGCCGAAAAATAGCCACCGCCGTGGTGTGCGGGACGTCGTGCAGGGCCAGGACCCTGGTGGTTCCTGGCGGGCCCCGGGGGTAAATAATCACTATTAAATTACTATCCGCGGGGCGGCCTGTGTCCTGTGGGCTACGCGCGAACCGCTATACGCGCGTAAATGTATCTTTCGCGCGAACGCAACGCTATTTGGACATACTTTATTCATTTCGGAGCGGAGGGACCACGCGGCATGCCATTCACTTTCGATTGCCAGCCCCCTGCTTCGAAATGTCCGGTTCGGGTTTTCCCGGCTGCGGACCGGTGCCCGTCGGTTTTGGGCAGGACCCACCGGCGACGGCGACATGTGCGTTTTTCGGGGGAACTATCCCAAATAAATTATTGACCACGCGATTATTAACTACCCCATCGCCGCTGCCGACCCTCACCGCCACCACTGTACTCTATTGATTACCCGATTTCGATTTTGGGCCTCCCCTCCCCGCCCCACGGGTTGAGCCATTACCGATTGCGAGTCGTCCTTTCCCGAAACTTTTGAACGCCTGGCCGAGCGAGCGAGCGAGTGACACGCATTCCGGCCCCCCCCTAATGGAACTGATTCTAGGACCCGACGGTGCGCGCTGCGTAAGTAATGAACCCGGCCTTGTCCCCCTCTGCGCCACATGACGCAAATAAACCGGCCGCTTGGACCATTATTCTGTGTCCACCACCCAGCACACGAGGTCATTAAAGTGCAGAACGGGGACATCCATCCATCCGCTCGGTTCGCTCTCGGGGTCCAAAGTCCGATTTTCCCGACGGACGGACGATGTTTACGAGCGAAAATAAAAGCCCCAAAAGCACGGGGTGGTTCGGAAGAAGGACCAAAGATTCCACGTCGGCACCTGTCCCGGGCCTCAGGACCTCTGTTCGAAACTTTGCCATTATTTTTATGTTTCCGTCCTCTCCGGGCTCCGGGCTGGCCGCGAGTTATCGCGCCTTGCTAATCGATCGAACCGCGGAATGCTTTTCCCACTTCCGGCCGGTGACCGGAAGCCCGGGCAGCCGGGGCCCCGAAATCTGTTTTCCAATCAGCCAGCAATTTGCTCGGGCCTCGGACCAACCAGTTTTCCGTCGGCCCCCTGGCAATGTGACCTACGCGAGTTATCAAATTAACATAAATTCAGTGCCCAGTCCGAGTGCGAAAGGAATCGCACTCGCGCAAGGACATTCGAGGGCGGGTCGGACCGAACGGACCGTCGGAATGGAATGCGCTTTGTTTGGAGGTCGGGTGTCTCGCGGTGCGCTTCTAATCACTTCATCCGCTACAAATCCACGCAAATCGGGTCCCCCCAAAACCCGGTTGTCCCGAATACTTCCACCCTAAATACTGCCCATAACTCAACCGCTCCGTGCCACCGGTCACTTCCGGTCCCGACCTGGCGGTGAAGTGTGAGCAAAAATATTAGCTTAATTACATTTGCTTTTTATTGCTTATTTCTCACATATTTCACCATCACGAGGGCCGTCGTCCTCGTCGGGGGCCACCCGAGGAAGAGGTCAGGCTCCCTCACGATTATGCAACGGCCCGCCGACGAACGGACGAACGGAAGAAAGGAATGTCTCAAAATCGCAATAAATGTGCCGATGATGAATGGAAATAAAATGGTTATCGCCTGGCCAACGTCGCCTTGTTGCGTGCGTCCTGTTTTGTTGTGACGTATCCTGGGGGGTCACAACACAAGACCAGCCGAAAAGGGGCTGGCTGCCAAAAAATGGCCGCGCCGAATGTCATTAGCCAAAAGCCCAACGCGGCCATTAGGGAACCCCCCGGAAGGAACCGGATCTCGCGTGGAAGAGTTCCGACGGTCGTGGAATGTGATTAAGTGATAAGCCGGCGGAACTTCCGGATACCAGGTCCAGAGGCGACCAATCGTTGTGCGAATGTCAGCAAATCGAACCGTAATTCTTCTTCTGCCTCGCGAGTGTTGAATTATTTATGGAGTGTCCTTACTGTGCCAAAACAACAGGGCTAAACTCTTACATCCGCAGGATGTTCGGGCAACTAATCGTCGTCATCCGAGGTCACTTCCGACCATCAGCAGTGGAGGCAATCGGTGGCAATTGCTCCATTATTAATGCCCCTTAGTTGACCACTGTGTTCGCCGCCGCCAATCGATTAGAAGAGTCCGCCGTGAAGAATGCAAACGACTCTCTAGTAGCCTACTTGTGACTCCTCCTTAAGTGAGCCTCCTTCAAAGTCGTGTGTTTTGACGTGCGAATGACAGCTGCCGTCACAGCGGAACAGCAAGTTGGCGTGTGTCCCTTCGAAAGGCTGCGATTGCGAAACATGCCACGCAGAAAGGACACGCTTATGCCGTGTGGCCACCGCCCCAAAAACGCCGAGGCCGACGATTAAATGCCAAAACAAATTTGACAACTGAAGCTCCGAGGATTAAGCGAGCGGCACGAAACGGGATTATCGCCCGATTCGCCCGATCAACCCGGAAACGGGAAACGCTCCCGCAGCCTTATTTTCGCGTTGTTTTGTTACCGAAATTTGCCAGCCGGAAACCGGACCGGGCCGGGCCCGGAAGGCCTCGGAAGACTAATTTTATGTCTGCACGAACACCGCGTCTGTTTTGCGCGCCGAAAGAAAAGAATTCTTGGTGAAGACACAAACTCTTTGCGCGCCGGGCCAAATCAATAAATCCCGTCCGGTTCCGGCCGACAGATGGGATGGGACCGAACGGTCACCATGATGGGTCATGAATTATTTATGCCCACACCGACGCGGCGAACCTTTTTCGTGCTGAAAATGCGTGAATTTATGATCACTCCGTGGGATCCTCGGGTGGCGCTTACAATTATCGGTTTATCCGACTTTCGGGGCGCTCCGACAACGCAAATCGCCATCGTCAATTGCAATCACACCCCGTGGGGTCCTTGCATTTCCATAAAACTAAAACCTCTTCTACCGCTGCTAATCAAATCAAACAAACTCCGGAGGGCCTCCTGGAGCTCCGAAGCCGGCTGCCAATATTTCCCGAAGGTGGACTTCATTACCTGGGGTCATAAAAATCAAAATGGCATAAATCGTCACCTCACACGGCGGGGGCACGGGGGCACAAAAGCACACCGTTTTACGGCCTCCACCGCCCGAACCCACGCCGAACGGAAAATCTGATCGGAATTGGGCAAGAATCGGAAACCACCGAAATAAATCCTCCGGAGCGCGGCCCCAGAGTGTTCACTTATCTTTGGAACCTTTCGGCCGGACCTCCACAGGACTTGCCGCTGCCTTTGGGCTCCCGGGTTCCTTGCAAACCACGCTGACGGTGGCCAACTTGAGGCTAAAAGCTAATAAATAAGCGCTGCATTAGTCACTCGTCCGGCACGGTGGGACCAGCTGGCCGGCCAGGGCGAGGGGCTTCTCTGCCCCCCGCCATTTGCGCGCTCCCATTTTTCATACTTAACCCTCATTATCATTCGTGGCGGCCGCGGCGATTGATGGCCACTCGCGCGATGGCGACGCCCGCGAAGCCATCCTTAATCGTGAACGAATCGCACGACGAATCGCCCGGCCGGCCGGCGACGTTTGTTTGACCGTTTTTTTGCCCACCTTCGGATCTCGGAGATTAGCTAAGCAAAAAGGACCGCCCCCCTGGTGGCCCCACACGGACGCGGCACTCTGGGCAACCCTTGCCAGCACCGACGCGGGGGCCATAAAAATGGCAGTCTAATGAAAAATAATAAAATAAACTTCCCACCCCACGGCGCCAGGACTTGGGCGCTCCTTTTCGGAGTGGCACGGACGGGCTGGGGCTCTGGCTTCCTGTTTTTGCCATTTCTCGGCCAGCTCTGTCGTCCGATCCGGGGCGTCGTGACGATCGGCACACACTAAATGAATCTGTTTGATAGTTTTTGGCACGCAAATACGGCCACGGCCGGGCGACCGGGCTCTTCGTCGACGGAGGCGCCTTGGACGTGGACCGTTCTAACCGCCACCCCATTGAACCCCAATCCGTCAAAGGCGATGAAGTAATGGACGGTTTTAGCGACACCTCCTGCCGCGTGGCGCGACGGACCTCCGGCCGAGACGCCCGAAGTGAACGGTGTTTGCCGTTTGTTGGTAGCATTTTTGATGAAGGGATAAAAAGAAGGGAGATAGGAATAGTTTCGTAAAGTTTTGTTACGGATTTGATCCTTCGCTTTCAGTCGCTGTTGGGCGATGTTATATGAGGTGAATGGGTAGGGCATTACGACAAGGCATACTACGTCGGTCAATGAGTATTCGAGAATTGAGCGATTATTAAGAGGCAATGTGGCGGATGTGGCCCTAACATTGTAATAAAATAAGGAAATGAATTAGAAATTAAAATATCTAGTAAACTACGAGGACCATCAGTAAAACAAAGAAACCCAAGGCACGAACTTTTATTATAAAAAGCAGCCCAAAATAGATGTAAAGACGCTGTCTGACCCTCTTTAGCAAGAGTCACCCAATCTTTTAGAAGTGACTGATCATCTTCGCAAACCTCCAATCGGATCGCGGTTTCTGGCCGCGGTGAGCTGGATGGCACGATGGCAGTGGATCGCCAGGAACATGTTATAGAGGATCCCTTCTCCCATAGTCCTTTTCACGGCCATAGACACTTTCAGAGCCTTAACCCACGGGGTCACAGACTCCCGACAACCTCTCCTGGCGTCAAGAGAAGGTGAAAGCGGGTAGTCGCTAGCAGTGGAGATCTTTCACTTCATCCCTTTGTCACGACGATAACACGGCGGACCAGGACCAGTAGTAGTAGTACAGACTCTTCCAGAGTTACTCTTCACTTATGTGGGCTTTTGCCGACGACCCATAGTCGCTGACTCTTGCAGAATCAGGGCATTCTCTTCTTGTTTCCTTGCTGCTGGAACTAAAAAGGGACTGAGGCTTCAACGCCCAGATTAGAATTGAACCTAAAATAAGTTAGAGTTGGATGAGTATGTAAAAAGAGACGAATGTAAGGCTATTGCAGCTCAAAGTCTTTATAATACAACAGCAAAAAAGCTAACTGTCTGACTCTAAGTCAGTCTGAACGGTCCATCAGAGAATTCGGTTCAATTAGGTTGTTCGAAATCTGTTGTCAGACCGAAATAGTGTCGACAGCTTACGAGTCGACGGACATCCGAAAAGGTCCAGACAGCATCAAAAGTGGTCCATACTACAGAGGCGGAAGCAGTTCTTGCTCTGGAAAACGCCGCCACCGTAGACAAGGGTTCTTTTGAGGACCAGCATCAAGTCTCTATAAATTCTATAAGTCTCTATCAATCTCTCACAACAATCGCAACAACAAACCTTAGCACTCTAGTTGACGGTTCGAACTAACGCCTTTCGCATTGGAACCGGCGATGAATCGGTACCGCGGATGATCTACGGCCGAACAGGAATGGTCTGAAAATGTTTCGTGTTTATCACCACACGCTGGGCCACCGTTTTTTTTGTGTATTCTAATTCGACTATACAGCACCCGAAAACCAACCAAAGAACGTGTGAAGGCTGCGTGGAAATTTTTACGTAACGTCACGTCGAGTCGCTCCGAGTGAGAAAAGGGACGGAAAACCTCGCGCCGCATGTTCCGTCTCGGACATTCGCGCGCTGTCTGTTTACCGCCTCGGAATGTTTTGACGAAAATTTATATCTAAGACACATACAGTTCAAGTTAATCACTTATTGACCGACGTCGTGATAACCCCGTCGTTGGCCGCGTGAAGATGATCACGGCTTGCGTAGATGGTCGACGCCGCAAAACAATGGCATCAATGCAGTCCCCCGAAAGGCGCTGTGCTTATCGAGAAGCACCAGTCACCTGCGGACTCACGAGGCGAACCAGATTGCTGCTGATAGGTTCACTAGGCGCAGGTCACCCTTCTACACACCGGCACCGGATCCGGTGCGTAACATGCGTAAGTCACAACACGGCCCCAGAGAGCAGAACCGATGATTTGTTGACTTCACCAATCCCCTGCTGGTGGTGGTGGTGGTGGTGGCCTACGCACCTCGCACACATACAGCGAAAGGGTGTTGGCCGCCACTGTTTTTTGGGGCCCTCCTCGGTTCGGCGAATTTTTAGAATTCGCTAGCCTCGCGCGCGCGGTTCACGTCATCGGCTTCTTATTTTCGTTGGTGTTTTCGCTTTCAGTTCGCTCGCTCTCTCTCTCTCTCTCTCGCTCTCGCTCTCGCTATCTCTCGGCGGTGCGTGCGGTGCGCGTGTTTGTGTCTCTTCGCGGTAATGCGTGCAGCGCTTTCGCTCTCACTCGCGCTCTCTCTCCCTTTCTCTCACTCGCTCGCTGTCTCTAGAACGAATGCGAGATTATTCGCGCATGGAGTGAACGGACACATAATGTTGCTCCCCCGCCTGCTTTTATGCTCCCTGCCACCCCCCCGATATGCTGGGGATTGTTGGTTGTTGTTGGATTCGCACTTTTGCTGTTTGACGTTTCAAATTTTCGCCCATTTGATTGCACCACCAACCAGCCGCCCCCCCCGGCCAGGTCAGTCCACTTCCGACCGACCGGCCGCCGCCCGTCCGCTTGGACGGGAGGTTGTTATTTCGTTGCTCAATTTCCCTTACCGGGCCTACCCTTTCCTCTGACGGACGGCGTAACGCACTTTTAATGCGTGAACCAAAGCAACCGAACGGAAAAGAGTGGCCACGGGTGGTAGTGTTGGTGTTATGCGCCAGCATTCGGTTTTATGCTTCTTTGGAGGATCTTTTTTGCGTTTCTGCTGCCGGTGCTGGATGCACAGAGGCACACCCAGACAGACAGACAGACCGACGGAGAGCTGAGAGAAAATACCTCCTCGAAGATGGTGGGGTCGATGGCTGCTGGGCCCTCACCATCTTGGCAAGACGCACGCACAGATTGCGGGGCAGATTGGCAAACGTTCACCGGCGAAACATGGCGCTTGCCGGCCACCGGAAGCGGGCGTGAGTCAACAGAAAAATCCGGACTCTGTCCGGAACCGGATTCTACACCGCAGTAGTGTTTGCTGCGGGTGCGAGTGCTGCTGATTGCAGAACCTGTTCGACCATCAGCTGGAACAGGCGCAGAACTTATGGTACGGTGCCCCATTCCGGTTGTCTGGCCTCGCTCACCTCGCACGTCGTACTTACGCCTCTATTGTGCCGCCCAATGCACAGGATTCCCTCGTCGTACGCCATGATGCCGGCCACTCGACACTAAACCCCCTCCCCCGGGCCGGGCCACTGGAATTTTGGCTTCACAGATTCACTGTTCGCATCGTGGCGGAAGTCCTGCAAACACGGCCATTTCCACCGTGAAAGTCCTGTGCCCGTCACTGAGGTTCACTGAGGTTCACTTCGTCCCTTGCAGGGGTTCTGCACTTCACATTTTTGGTCGACCGCAAAAACAACCACAAAAATCCGTGTTGGGGTCCGTCTCCGTCGTCCGTCCGTCCGTCCCGTCGTCGATTCCGCGAGGTCCGTTCCCGATCGGCGAGCAAACTGCGACTTGCGACGCGCAACCGGCGCACGATGCGTATAACCTTGACCGAAACCTCGTTTTCGGAGCTGAATTTTGAGACCTTCCGTACCACCCCCCCCCCCCCCCCCCGCCCGTGAAGGGGTTGTTGGGGGGTAGCGCCGGGGGACGGCCAAAAGTGCGTGCGCGAGCGAGACAGGGAGAGACCTACGGCCTGTGCCTGTCTGCGTACCGTCGTGCGGGGCGACCGGCGCGCGCGGACATCAGTTTCAAGTTCTCGGTCACTGCCAAGTTCTGCGAGCCGGCAGCCAACAAAAAAAACAGGGAATCGGCCCCACACGCACATGCGTACGGAGCGTGCGCGACGGCGGTGTGCGTTGGGTGCGCCATTTTGCTACACATTTCTTGCCAAAACCCCTTCGAAACTCCCTCCGCAATCCGCGATCTTCGCGCGAGATCGGCGCAACCGGGCCTGACGCACACATCCTCGCACGCAGGACCCGGTGGGGCCACAGGGTACAGGAGAGGCTCCCCCACCGGCGGCGGGGGGGCTGCGTAAATATCGGTGTTACGCACAATCCGGCCCCGAACCGGGCGGCGGCCGGCGATACCAACACGAGCGCCGGATTGATCGTGATCCTGGCACAAACACATCGCCACCGGTGCTGGGCGGGGACCACCACCACCCACCCGGACCACTTCCTGCCAGCCCTTCTGCGGTGCGTGAGTGGCCGCGTGTTGCGCACAAGCACACGCAGGCGAGCTACACATTATATTTTTTGGCAACTCGCGGCAAGCCGCGAAATGATAAAGAAACAAACGAATCCGCCGAGTGCCGTCTCTCGAGAGAGTGCGCGAAATCTGAGAGCCCGCGGCTTACGCACAGGCGCGCAAGGAACTGACCTACGCCAAGGTGCGCGAGATCCTCACGGGGAAAAGAGTGTGTATCCTTGACCTGCCCCAAAACCGGCCTTGGCTCCCTTGCTTGCTTGGTGGTAGGGCGATGTTTTGCGGCGGCCCAAAAAACATCGCCTCGGTTCGGCGGTGGGTTCTCTCCCCACTCTCTTGGTGATTCGCGAATTTTTCGCCCGCCACACCACGAATCGCAGAAGGCCTAGCAATATGTGTGTGTGTGTGTGCTGTGTTGTTTGTGGTGGGGCAGAGCACGCTTTTTCGGGGCGAGTGTCGCAACGATCGGGATGCGATGTTTTTTGGTAGAACTTTTTATTTGCTTTTTTTCCCCCGACGGTCGCTAATTTGGTGTCGTTAATTTATGTTTTTTTTTTCTTCTTTTCGGTCTGGTCCGGTGCGTCACGGAACGGCGAGCGTGATGCAGAAAAGAAAGCTGTGTTGCGATGTTCGATAATTGGGTCAAAGTTTGGTAGTTTGTTTTTGTTTTGCAATTTTTGACGTTTTGCTCAGGCTCGATCGTAGTAAACATTGGACGCACCGATTTGACAGGCTGTCGAAGCGAAGGTTCTTTAGAGGCCTCATCGTTAACCAAATGCAGGGAAAACTTCGTAAATATAACATAAAACATCCAAAATTTACCTAATCAACCGCCTCTTTGTAGATGCGTATCGTGAGTGGAAGACGAACTCCCAGTCGCCATCTCGCTCGCACCCGGGGAGGCCGACTAACGGGCCGCCGGTGACCTACTTTCCGGTAGCCGGTTGTGCGAAACAAACACATTCGCAAAAGTCGGGGCTCACGGCAACGGCAACATCGGTCACTGGGACCGGATGAATTTCGCGGCTCGCCATTCGCGATTTTTCCCCTGCACCGAGTGAACGTGTCCTCCCCAACGGCGGGGCGAACGATCGCCATTTTGTGCGAAAAATTTGCCCGGCGAATTCACTGGGGCCCCCCACCCATCTTCCAGTTGGCCAACGAATTCGCGAGTGGGGATTTGCGATCCCGCGCAGATGGATGGCTCTTTCGCGCTGCCGGGGCCCTGGTGCCCCGGCGCCAGGATGACAAGGAGGGCCAAGGATCCCCTCTCTCTCTCCTGGCGGTGAGTGCAAAAAAGGCCCCCGGCCTTCGGCAGGGGGCTCCGGGGGCCGCGCGAATTCGCGATCGGCGATTGCCGAGTGCGCATTCGGTTCGCGATTGGCGCACGAGAAAGAGGTGGTCCGCCATTTCTTTTGGCGCAGATCATTCGCATTTTGGCAACCGGCGCGAGCGGTCCACTCTGCTGACCACCTGACTTATCCGAAATCGAAGCATCCGAAACCCTCCTGGATTACTGTGGATTATTAGGTACCCATCGAATGAAGCAGTGTAGCTGAATGGTATGTGAATTGTTGTGATGGTCGAATATGGCCCCGGAATCCTGCTGGTGAATAGAAGTGACGTGAAGTTCTCGCGACCTAATTTATGTGACCTTCTTTTGTGCCCGGAACGGAACGGTGGGATCGGAACGATACGCTGCGTACCGCACGATCGCGGCACGGCTCGCTAGGGCTGCAAGGATTACGATCGATCGGCACCGAGGATGCGAATCAACGCGCGCTTCCCACCGAGGCCGAGGCACGCCGGCGAAGAGGGCGAATCAAAACCTGACTTTGATTGTTCCGGGGTTGGGCCCAAAAGAAAACCAAAAAGCAAAAAAACACGGACGAGGATCGCAATCCAATCGTAGGCACTGCGCTGTCACCTGTCCCTGTGCTGGCAAACTCCAACGCAACCGAGAAAACTTTCTCACGATTTGCGCCGACCGAACGAGCGAATCGAAATGCCCCGCCGGCCCCCGCCGCCGCATAGTTGCGAAGGATCGGCCCAAAAAGGATCACGGGAAAAGCGATCGCTGCGCAACAAGTCCCGATCCCGGCGTGGCGCGCGTGCACGTCCGAAGAAAAAGGATCCGAGAGTTGATTTTTATTCACGTTGCAAATAAAAGGAAACTCGGGCCAGATCCTCCGCCCGAGGGTTTAATGAAATAGATCCCCTCCTCCGCCAGAGTCCTGGCGATTGCGATCGCGGCCCGAGGAGACCGCAGGCGTAGGCGTGGGACTCTTCTTCCCACGCCGGATCGCATCGCGCGCGCGATCCTTTCTGCCGATATCTGCCAAGGATACGCCTCGCGTGTGTGTGGTTCGTTGTAACACTTTTGGACGTCGCCCAGAGACGCGCAGAGCCAGTGCTAAAGTGGCAGCGACCCGCTCACTTGCAGAAGAAGAAGAACCGGGCGAAAGGTTACGAATCAACGTCGTAATGATCCCTTTCGATTCCCGGGATAGACACTTTATTCGTACCTGTTTTTCGTACCACCGAGGCCGATTCCGAGGCCGATTAAATGCTCGATCGGGCCTCGAGCGTCCCGTCGGGGTCCCTTTTGACCGGGGTCTTTCTTGTCTGTTTCTCCCGCATCCTTTTCGGTCCGTGCCGGAGGGTCCCGGATTGATGGAGGTGTAATTTTTATCGTCCGTCCATTTCGGGCGACCCCGAGAGCGGATCGAGCGGATCGGACCAGGCTGGACCCGGTTGGCTCGGAGGCTGCGAGGAGGACCTACAACAAGTGGACCTCTGGCTGGCCGCGTTGTCGCGTCCCGAAAAGAGGGAAAAAATGGACGCTGTTTTTTTATCTCCCGGGACCCGGGCCCGATAGTCCCCCGCAAGAGTTGCGTCCATTTTTATCCGAATCATCCACACGCATTTTTTGGTCTTCTTATTCCTCGGACCCTCGGCTTTCTTCGGGCTCGAGAATAAGAAAACCACTCTCGGAGTCCCACGGAAATGCTCGGACTTTAAGGGATGCTTTATAATTTGTTTGGTTTTTGTCGCCATCGCGATCATAAATCAGCCGTAGGACGCTCGGAGGATGAGGGCCGAGGCCGGTGGATCCGAGTGTATTTTGGTAGCCGATTCCGTCGATGCGTCGAAAAAAGGCAGGACGCTCTCCATGAGTCACACTGGTGTTGTTCGGTGTGCAAAACGTGAAATGATCGTTCGGAAAGCAGCAGCGCCTCGATCAACCCTCTCTCTCTCTAGATCTCTCAGCCTTTCTAGTGTCACACCGCAGCGATGATTGATGGAACTGCTGACGACGATCGCGACCGGAAACCAAACCCGACTAGCGGCCGTTGAAGTTGAAATCAAGATCCCCACGGAGATCGGAGTGCATTCAAATCCATTCGCCACCCGGAACAGGATGTCTGCAGAGCCGCGCTCGCGACCGGCTTTCGTGACGCGGCGATTGGCGATAAAATGTGTGCCTGGGTGGTCCCCGGAAGTGAGCGAGTGGCGCCGCCGCCGCCGCACTCCACTCGATAGACCATCGGATCGAAAATGTTCCCTCGTTCCCGGTGAGCCGCTTGTGATCGCCTTTTTATCGCGCTTCGTGCATCGCGCACGATCGCGGGCGATTCTTCTTTTGACGCGGACCGACGCCGAGCATATTTAGGAACCAGCGATCACCAACGCCGGCCGGTGGTGGCTCTCCTGAAGGGCCCAAGGAACGGTGTTCCGCCTAACCAAACACAGAGAGCCCAAAAAGAAACGACCGACGAACGTGTTGAAAATCCAAATTGCGCAACAAAACGGACCCGCGGGACCCTTCGGGCAAAAATCAACACCTAAACCCAGGGACAGACTTGGCAACAGGGCACACAGGGGCATTGCGCAATGCCGATCTTTCGCACGGGACCTGCACCTGACGTCCGGACGGGGTCCTGACGGCAAGAGGACAGTCCGAAAACGGAGAGCCCAAAACCCGGACCCGGAGCTACGAAATGTGCAACCTTACGCAACGACGCACGCACTTCAACTTTTTGCCTTTTCCCATGGTCCTTTTTTTTGTGCCGTTTCATGCCGGCCATGTGCAACTCCGGGTCTCCGTTTTGTGACTTCGTTCCATTCCGTGTCTTATCGCCAAAAAACCGCTCGCTCAAGGATCGGACCGAGGGTTTTCGGACCCGGGCCCGTGGACCGGAAACGCAATAATTTCTCGCCCTGAAACCGAGGAGGGTGGCCAGCCCGATCTGCCTATTTTTATACAGATCTGGCCGTGGAAGGCGATTAACCTTTTCGATTGGCCCGCGACGCGAGCGCATCTGCGGGTCTGTTTACCGTAAAGAGTTTATTCACGTCGGAGTCGTCGTCGTCGTCCGGAGAGCTATTTTCGTAGCCCCCGTAGGGCCTGGAAGCGCGCCGTTCGCCAAGTTCGACCGGATGAGCCGCGGGACCGGGGCCGGGGGGGCCTGTGTGCATTTTCCGACCGCCGACCGAGACCGGTGCATCTGTAAACACGGCGCACGCAGAGCGTGTTGCGTGCGGTGCGCGCAATAACGGCGACGGAAAGTGCACACGGCGGCACACGCCGGGACCAAAGATGCCTACGGAGGGGTCTCTGGCTGCTGCCGCTGCGCTGTTCAATGAACTCTAATGTAAACAGCTTCCGGCTGCTGGCGGCGGCGACGGCGGGAGACCTGCGTGCTGCGTCTGGCATTGCGTGCGTCACGTTGAGCTCCGTCGGTTTCGCCTTCCTGATCCGGCGAACGGCGATCGAGTTCGGTGCGAGTTCTTGCATTCCTCTGTAAATTGAAAATTGCT
This sequence comes from Anopheles bellator, assembly GCF_943735745.2. Taxonomy (NCBI): domain Eukaryota; kingdom Metazoa; phylum Arthropoda; class Insecta; order Diptera; family Culicidae; genus Anopheles; species Anopheles bellator. The sequence goes on along the minus strand of NC_071285.1, from coordinate 4,925,966 downwards.
GCACACTCTCTAACTGGGCAAATGTTGGGCGAATGGAGGCCGAAAACTGCAACCGTGCCGTGACCGGTGGCGCCGAAATTCATTCATCATTAGCGCCGCCATCGGGAATGCAATTGGGCCCGCCGAGAACTAGGAAAGGTCTGGTCCGACCGATCCATTAATCCGCCGCAGTGGCCACGGCGGCGAGACGGATTCTTGAAAATCATTGCCATCATTCCGGTGGATAAGATAGAGAGAGCGAGAGAGAGAGAGAGAGAGAGAGAGAGAGAGAGAGAGAGAGAGAGAGAG